>NW_024082187.1:0-297493 GCF_003009895.1 Hyaena hyaena
GGGAGGGGGGGATGGGCATGGAGGAGGACACTTGTGGGGATGAGCACTGAGTGTTATGTGGAAACTAATTTGACAATAAACTATTTGTAAAAAAAAAAAAAAAAATGAAAATAAGAATGCTCCTATGTTGCTGAGGCACCTGGGTGGCTCAGTCCATTGAGTGTCCAACTCTTGATTTCAGCTTAGGTCATGATCCCAGGGTCATGGGATCAAGCCCCACATTGGGCTCTGGCTGAGCTTGGAGCCTGATTAAGATTTTCCCTCTTTATCCCTCTGCCCCTCTCCCCTGCTCACACATGCTCTCTCTCTCTCTCTCTCTCTCTCTTTTTCCTCCCTCCGCCCCCTCCAAAAAAAATAATAAGATTTAAAAAATGCTCCTTTCCTCTGGATATACAGAGCCTCCATCTCACATTAGGGTCTTATGACCTGCTTCAGGGAAAGATCAAAAGTCCCTCCTGGACCTGCCATTTCTCAAAGTCCTTGAGCCTACAATAATCAATATGCCCAGGTGCCATGTTTTGCGGTAATGGCAGTTTTAAACCCCACAACATTATGTAAAATAAGTCTTTTTATATATAATGTATGTTTGTGTGTGTGCATATATACACACACATTCATGTGTATTCATGGGTATCTAGTTTCTAAAAGTCATTGTATAAAATTTGTTTTAGTTATGAAAAACCATTATGTAAAATCAGTCTATTTATTTATACTGCGTGTGTACAAACACACACATAGACACATAGGCATATGTATACATATTTATTATTTGTTTATTTTGATGTGGATTTTATATGTGTTAAACATAATCTATGTACTTGGGATTTAAGGGTTGGAAGCACAAGATTGAATAAAATGCTGGCTGGAGCCTCAAAGAACTCAAGAGGAAAGAAATCAATAAGAATTATCTGATGGATATATAATTGATCTGGCATATCATATAATGGAATTTACAGCTGCCTTTCACTTCTCAAAGAAAGGGAAGGCAGAAATATAAGTATGTAAACTAAGAAAGGGACTTTAAAACAAAAATAATTCACGTGGGCTTTCGAAAAATTGGGGAAAAAATGAGAGATTGTTCACTCTTCCCAGGAATATTTTTTCTCATATATGTTTAAGAATCATACCTTCAAATTCTAAGTAATTATTCATCAAGTGTTCTTGTCTTTTTCTTATCCTTTTATCTTTTTTCTCCATGCTCTTATTTATGCAGCCTTTCAAGTGACTTAAGTATTTGAATATATCAAAACAGGTATTGTGATGTATAGCAGCTCTCTTCTCTGGTCAGGAGTGATTTCTAGATGGTTCTGTGCTCACAGAACCGGTGCTGCTCATAGATTACAAAAAGAAATGAACTCAGCAGCTGAAGAACATTATTGTAGAATATTTAAATAGTTGCCTTTACTACTGTGTGAAACAAAAAAATAAAGCACAGGAGATAAGACAGACATGTAAAAAATGTTTTATCTGAAGTATAATCTGTTTAACTTACTTTAAAAGTAACAGTATTCTAGGAAGATCACAGTGATTTTTTAAATTCAGCTTTATACTCTCTTAATGGCCAAGAGTGTTTTTCAAATGAATTTTATCAAAATGACCTATGTTTATAAGTTGGGAAGTAAATCAATAATAAAATTAGAATTTAAATAAGATGCTTCCAAATCAGTCAAAAATGTATTCTGTGTAATCCAAAACAGATAGACAGGTTGGAGATATTCATTAAGTGTGAAATGGTGTTCAATTTTATATCCAATTTTCACTCATGTATTCATTCATTCAACAAAACTATATCTAGTACCCCCATTTAGCACTTCAGAGAGCAATCGTCCACTTTCAAGGATATTATCTAGGGAAACATATTTTTGCAACTAATGGGATGCAAGTTGCAACACAGTGATAGTACATATGCAAAACACCCTATAGGAATAAACTTGAAGAGGGGCACCTGGGTGGCTTAGTCGGTTAAGCGTCCGACTTTCGCTTAGGTCATGATCTCGCGGTTCATGGGTTCCAGCCCCGCGTCGGGCTCTGTGCTGACTGCCAGATCAGAGCCTGGAGCCTGTTTCAGTCTGTGACTCCCTCTCTCTCTGACCCTCCCCTGCTCACGCTGTCTCTCTCTCTCCTAGAAATAAATAAAACATTTTTAAAAATGTTTAAAAAAAGGAATAAACTTGAAGAAAACAGCTCTTTTGGAAAGAAACCAGGTCTTTTTTTATGGGAGAACTAATATGAGCTTTACAGTAAAGAGTGAAAAACACTTTAACAAGGAAGATATATGGCTGCTGGGCAATGCATTAAAGCCAGAGGGGAGCATATGCTAGAGGCAAAGTCATGAGAGGGTGAGGATGAATGGCAGATAAAATCTTGTAATTATTATTTTTCTTGTATGTGAAATTTTGTGGTACTAATAAGTGGTATTCTAAACCATGTTATTTTCCCTCTCAAATGTAATACTGGGAAAGAGCATTAATAAGTAAGGAATTCTTAAGTGGACTCCCGAGCTCTCCTAGAGAGAGCTTTTGTTCCCAAAGTTGTTGATCATTTTTGGAGGGACTGAGACTAGGATCTCCTACTGTGTCATTTGGTGATGTAATAAGTAAGAAATCCCATACATAGTTCTTTTACTTCAAGGAATGAGAATTCCTAACATTACTCCAGTAGACTTCATCATGGATGTCAGTTATTCATAATGAATATAGTGAGTAGGTATACCACAGTGGTGGCTTTCATCTGATAAAAATATAAAGATATTTTTATCCAAAATATTTTATAAACACATAAAATGCACATACACACAATAGACTCATTTAAATAATTCATTCATTACTCTAATGCCTATCTTTGGACTTTAATTCAACTTTTCCTGATTCAGAGCACATTACCAAATCACTTAGTAAAACATAAGAAAAGGAGAGAAGGAGGAAATGAATACTTATCTCAGGAAATGTGCTGGGGACTTTATCGGATCAATTTATTTAATCTCTTCAAAATCTGAATAAGAAAACTGGGTGATGATTAGATTAGATGATGTTTTTTGAGATCACACAAGAAGTATAAGACAGAGCTCCTATTTGAATCCTATTCTATTTATTCTAAAGCCCATGTTCTTCCCAATGCTACTAGCATGATTATTTTCAGAGGACTTTAGCAGTACAGTATCTTAAGTATTTTCTATTTAATAGATTAAAACTTCAGTTACAGAAAATTTAAATCCTTAGTATCTGGTTGGAACTTAAAAATGACATGATGGTAAGTTTGTCTATGTGGTTTACAAACAACCAGTTGAATTTTAATTATTTAAACTTCCATTTATATTTATCAAAATGAAAATTCTAATTTATTTGATGGATTGGAAACCTTATTCTTTCTCCAAATTCTTAAGTTTGTCAACACAATTAAACAAATATAAAACACAAAAGCAAAAAGAATAGGCAAAATATTTAGCATTATTTCTTTGAAATGTTGCCATATTTCCCAATCTACGTTGTCAAAGGATAGTTCTCTAGTTCTTTTTAATATAATTATTTAGATATTTCTATGAAGAAGAGCATAGATGCAGAGACCCACTATAGAGTCATCTAAGTACGTTTGTATATGTTTAACATAATTTTGAAAAATACCATTGATATACTTAAAAGTTCTTTTTGGCTAGTTATTAGAACTAAGTTCTCAGTAGAGAAACTTCATCAAAAGTGAAGAGTGGAATTTTATATGTTCTCATGCAGATAGAAGCTTTTATTTTCTTTACAAACACTTTTTTTTTCTGGAATGATGTCACCAAGATGACAAGAGTAGCAGATGCCAGCCTCTGTCCCTCAAGACCAACAATCCAACAATTCTGTGAACAAAAACGGCTCCAGGAGAGCCCTGGAGTCCACTTAAGAAACTTTAAGCAAGACAGTGGAACAAAAAACTTGAGAATAACCACATGTAGAGGGAAGAAAGAATAGCTTCATTTTGCTGTATCATCCGAGCCCTCTGGCTGGCACTTCTCAGCACCAAGAGAGAACACATCTGGAGTTTCCCTCGCTGCGAAAGGGAGAAGAAGGTGAGCAGCCAGCTCCCCCAGCATTTCAGTGCAACTGTATGAAGGACCTGGGTTAGTGTCACCTCACCCAGAGACTGTCAAAGCTGAGATGTGTAGAGATAGCTAGGAACAAGAAAGAAAAGTGGGTTCACTGAATCAGGCAATCGTGCAGAGGGAGCGACAGCGATTCGCAGTGACCTGCTCTGCAGATGACCCCAGCAGCTTATGCCCCTGAAGAAGCCAACACCCAGCCCTGCTGCTGTAGATCCCCTGAAGATTTTTCCAGCTTTCACCTGACAGGTATTAACTTCCCTGACACCAACCACCTGAATTTCTTTCTATTCTTCCACCTCTCCTCCCTTGGGATCAGCACCAGCAGCCAGCTGTACAAGAGCCAGATGCCAGCCTAGACCACCACAGGTGTCACTTTGGGCTAAACCCTCCAACTGTGCACTTGCATACCATTGGTCTGATGCTTGAAACTGACCATTGCTTCCTGTGCACCCACAGCAGTATCCTGCAGTCACAGAGGTGCACAATAGCCAAAACCACAAAAGTTGCTTATGGAGCTATATTAGCCCTATCTCCTGTCACTGGCCTGTACCACTAAGCTCATCTGCAACTTGTCCCCTTAACTATCCATCTGCCCTACGCCTATCATTGGCCTCCACTGCCAGGTACCTAACTGTGGGGAAATGTGCAACCACAGGAATGCACACTGACTGCCAGGGCATCACTGTTGTTTGTCGTCCTGGATCTGGCCCTATCTCCTGTCAGTGGCCTACATCATTGAGATTACCTGAAGCTCCAACAGTGCATACCCCTACACACGCTTGGACTCACTCCCCAAGTCAGTCTCCACTGCTGTGCACTTGTGGTGAGTACCAACAGACATGGTAGTACATGCTAACAGCCAAAAACTCATAATGACCAGTATCACCACAATTGGTCCCAGCTTTTGCTTCTTGTCCTCATCCTCACCAGTACATGTGTGTATGCAACCTGACATTGCACAGGCAACTGTAGCTAGCCCTTGTAGTGAAATGTGAGCATACCACTGGCCAGCGACCATTGACACCTGCACTGGTATTTAGCTGCTGGGCTGGAAGTTACCACTTCCAGAGAATCCAAAGTAAAGAGAAAGAAATCAAGGTATATCATACCATTATGGAAAATCATTAGTAAAACAGAAAGAAAAGAAAAAAGAAACTACATAAGAGCCATAAAACAATTAGCAAGATGGCAGTAGTTACTTTAAATATAAATGGGTTAAATTATCCAATCAAAAAGCACAGAGTGGCTGAATGGACACAACAATATGCTATATATAAAGAGATACACTTCAGCTTCAAGACACACATAGGCTCAAAATAAAGGGGTAGAAGAAGATATTCCATAGATTGGAAAACAAAAGAAGCAGAGGTAGCTACACTTACATCAGGCAAAACAGACTGATAAGGGGTCATTTTACCAAGAAGATATAACAATTGTAAGTATATCTGCACCCAACATTGTAGCACCTAAATATATTAAGCAATAGCAGATATGAAGGGTAAATAAAAAATAATAAATAATAGTTTGGGACTTCAGTAGTAATGGGCTTTAATACCTCACTTTCAACAATGGACAGATAATCCAGACAGAAGATCAGTAAGGAAATCTTGGACTCATACTATACCTTAGACCAAAAGAACCTAACAGAAATTTATAGACTATTCCATTGAATAGTCCCAAAATACACATTCTTCTCAAGCATACATAGGACATTCTCTAATATAAGCCATACATATTAAATCAAAACAGTAGTTTTAGCAAAATTAAAAATATTTAAATTGCACCAAGTATCTTGGTGATATAAAACTATAAATCAATAGGAGGAAATTAGAAAATTCACTAGTATGTGGAAATTAAAGAACACACTCCTGAATAACCAGTGGGTCAAATAGGAAAATCAAAAGGGAAATTTAAAACAATTTTATAAAAAAAAGAAATGGAAACAAAACACAACAAATTTTATGGTATGTAAAAAGCAGTTCTAAGAGGAAAGTTTATATAAATAAATGCCTACGTTACAAAAAAGAAAGATCTCAAATAAGCTAATTTATAGTTCAAGGAAATAGAAAAGAACAAACTAACTCCTAAGTTAGCCAATGGAGGAAATAATAAAAATTGGAGCAGAAACAAATGTTAATAGATAACAGAAAAGACCCATGAAAGGGAGTTAGTTTATTGAAAAGATAAACACAGTTGACAAACATTTAACTAGATTTACCAAGAAAAAAGAGACTAGATCCAAATAAATAAAATTGTAAATGAAAGAACAGACATTATAAATGATATCATAGAAATACAGTTTTTTAAGAGATTACTATGAACAAATATATGCTAACAAACTGTATAATGAAGAACTAGAAAATCTGAATAGGCTAATAAGAGTAAGAGGATTGAATCAGCAATCAAAAAGCTTCCAACAAAGAAACACTCAGAGCCAGGTAGTGTCATGATTGAATTCTACCAAACATTTAAAGAAGAATTAATAACAATTCTTATCGAACTCTTCCAAAAAATTGAAGAGGAAGAAACACATCTAAACTCATTTTATGGGGCCAGGATTACTCTGATAACAAAGTCAGAGAAGGACACTACAACACAAAGAAACTACAACAAAACTATAGGCCAATATCCTATAAATGCAAAAATTGAATATCAATGCAAAAATTCTTAACAAAATACTAGGAACCCAAATTCAATAGCATGTTAAAAGGATCATATACCATGATTAATTTGGAAGTATACCTGGAATTGACGCATGGTTCAACATCTATGCAAAAATATGATACACCACATTAGTTGAATGAAAGACAAAATTTATAAGGTCATTTAAATGAAAAAGCATGCAGAAAAAGTATGTGACAAAATTCGACATATTTTCAAGATAAACTGTCAACAAATTAGGTATAGAAGTAATATACCTCAACATACTAAAGGCCGTGTTTGGAAAAACTCTCAGTTAACATCATAATTGTGAAATATTGAAAGCTTTACCTCTAAGAGCGAGAATAAGAAAAAGAAGTCCACAGTATCGACTCCTATTGGAAGTCCTAGCCAGAGCAATAGGCAAGAAAAAGAAATAAAGGCATCCAAATCAGAAAGGAAATAGTAAACCTATCTCTGTTGCTGATGTGATCTTGTATGCAAAAAACCCTAAAGGCTCCACCAAATAATTATTAGACCTAATAAACAAATTCAGTAAAGATTCATGACACATAATATATATAAATCAGTTTTGTTTCTATAAACTAACAGTGACTTATCTGAGAAATAAATTTAAATAAGTATCCTGATTATAGTAGCATCAAAAACAGCAGAATGCTTAGGAATAAACTTAACTAAAAAAGTGAACGATGTATACACTGAATGCTATGAGAATAAAAGAAATAGATGCTATGTAAATAACATAATAAAAGAAATTGAAAGAGACACAAATAAATGGATAGATGGACACTGTAAAATTATCCATAAACCCAAAGCAATCTGCAGGTTCAATGTAATCATTACCAAAACCCCAGTGACATTATTCAAAGAAATAGAAAAGAAACTAAAATTTGCTTAGAACCAAATAAGATCCTGAATAGTCAAAGCAATCTGGGAAAAGAATGAAGCTGGAGGTTTCGCACTTCTGATTTCAAGCTATATTATAAAGGTACAGTAATCAAAACATTATTATACTGACATAAAAACAGACACATAGACCATTGGGACAGAATCAAGAGCACAGAAGTAAACCTACACATATATGGTGAAATAGTATTTGACTAGGGAACTATGAATACACAATGTAGAAAGGATAATCTTCAATAAATGGTATTGGGAAAACTGGAAAGCCACATGCAAAAGACTGAAATTGGGCTCTTATCTTACACTATTCAAGAAATTAACTTGAAATGGTTTAAGGACTTAAATGCATGACCTGAAACCATAAACTTTCTAGAAGAAAATATAGGCAAAAGTGTCTTCACATCAGTCTTGGCAACAATTTTTTGGATATGAGACTAAAAGCACAAGCAAGAAAAGAAAATATACAAGTGGGACTACATACTAAACAGCTTCTGCACAGCAAAAGGAATAATCCAAAACATGAAGGGCAACTTATAAAATGGGAGAAAATATTTGTAAGCTATATATTCAATACGGGGTTGCACTCAAAATATACTAAAAGTAACTCATACAACTCAACAGCATAAAAGATAATTTGATTAAAAAATGGGCACAGAACTTGAATAGACATTTTTTAAAAGGAAACATACAGATGGTCCACACATTCATGTAAAGGTCCTCAACGTCACTAAGTATCAGGGAAATGCAAATCAAAACCACAATGAATTATCACCTCTCATCTGTCATAATGGCTATTACTAAAAAATAAAAAAATAAAAATAACAAAAGTGGAAAGGATTTTGAGAAATGGGAACCCTGATGCTTTATTGTTGGGAATATAAATTGGTAGAGCCACTATGAAAAACAGTGTAAAGTTTCCTCAAAAATTAAAAATAGAACTACCATATATATAACTCAGCAATCTTACTTCTAGGTTTATATCAGCAAGAAATGAAATCATTATCTTGAAGATATATCTGCAACCCATATCCACTACAGTGTAATTTACAGTAACTAAGAGATGAGAACCTAAGTGTCCATCAGTGAATGAATGGATAAAGAAAATGTGATACACACACAGACACACAAACACACACACACAATTGAATATTAATCAAACATTAAAAAATGGAAATCCATTAGGGATAAACTTTGAGGGTCTTATTTTAAGTGACATGAGCCAGACAGGAAAAGACAAATACTTTATGATCATACTTATATGTGTAATCTAAAAACATGCAATTAATAGAAGCAGAAGATAGATAGTTCTTAGGGGCCTAGGGGTGGAAGAAATGGAAATATAGTGGTTAGCAGGTACAAAGTATAAGCAATAATAAATTACAGGGATCTCATGTACAACATGGTGACTACAGTTGACAATAAAGAATTGTATTTGTCAAGGTTGTTATGTGATTAGGGCTTTAAAGTTGTTACCACCACCACCACCACCACAACAAAACAGTAGTTATGTGACGTGAAGGATATGTTAACTAACTTTATTGTGGCAAACATTTTGCAGTGTATTTGTATACACGTGTCAAATCATTACACTGCACACCTTAAATTCACACAATGTCTCATGTCAATTGTGTCTCAATAAAGCTGATGAAACACATTTTTTTCTCTTATTGGAAATACAGTCTAAGGAAGCTGGAAATGATTCCTATTTTTTCCTCATTTTTGGCCTTGGATGTCTATAGTAAATTCTCCTTAATCGATTATGAGTCCACAGTTGATTTATTGGCTCATCTTCCACATTTATGCATACATTATAAGAATATTCTTCAGATTAAACTTTGTGTAATAAGCATAATTAACAACATGTTTGCAGCATCTCCACTTCAACTATAAATTGCCCCATCTAGCAATTTATTTATTTTACACAGAAGTAGAAATTCATGTACTTTACAAAATTTATTGAGTTATATATATGTGCAGTTTATACACAGATTTTTAGCAGATACACAATAAGTAATGTAGAGGATCTATATTAAATAGGATCTGCATATATGTTTCCCATATTTCTCCGTTTTTATTTGCATAAAGGGAAATACAAAATCATTTAGCAAAAATAGGGTTTTGCTCATGTGATGAAGAGTTTAGAAATGCAATTCAAAGTGGCACAAAAGACTTGAATAGAAAATCTAGACTTTAAGAGTCTAGACTATCAGGAAACAACTACCACTATAACAGCATTAGTTCATAGCTAGGAAACTGAGAGAGCAAAGTTTAAGGATTGGCTGCAAGATCAATTTAAAGAACCATAAAAAGTGGCTCAGAAATTTTATATTTATTCCTCTGAGTCTAGGGTTGCGATTGGTTTCAGAAATTAGAATCTACCAACCTGATTTTTGAGGGGGGCCAAGTAGGCCTAGCCTGAATACAGGAGGTGGGAGAAGCAGGGAACATAGGAGTCAATTACAATAGAGATGGTTACAGGGGATTCAACAAAGGTATTTTCTCCATTTATTGCATCCCTGCATCATCAAATAATCTGACCATGTAGCTATAGAGGGATGATTTATTACATAATCAGTCTTACTAATTTACTCTTACATTGTAATCATTTCGTGGCAACACTATTTGTAGTTACAGACCATATGACATAACAGAGTAGACTCTGGTCAGTATACTTGCTGCAAGTAAGTATAGGAAATATGAGTAATTATACTAGCTTAAATATGCACGATTATTCTAAATGTACATAGTTCTGTTTAAAAGAGAAAACTCTTGTTTAATAAAGAAATTTCTGAGATTACATTTGTTTAAAAGTCTTCATTTAATAGCTTGAACATTCAAGATAATAGTTCTTCCTAGCTGATTCCTTTATCCCACACTTTAAACCACCAGACCACTAATGGATTCCTTTGAGCATTTACGCTGTGAAGCTGGTAAGGCCAAGTTGGATTTCCGAAAAAAAAAAAAAAAAAAAAATCATAGCATCATGTTGATTGAGGTCATTTGCATTAACATTTCATCTTAATAAGTATTCCCTATTCCCCATGTAAACCTCAGCAGGGAGAGAGGATTCTGAATGCATTTCAATGTCTGTCACCATGATTTGCCTCAAAGCCTAAACGTACAGATTTATACCTGAGTTCTAGGGATTAAAAGTGCCACAGGGAAAATTTTTCAAGGCAATTTTCTGTGTACAGGATTCATGAGATAGTTGGCATACAAAGAATCACAACTTCATTATCAAAGAAACAGTGTTTCACAAAATACAAAAAAGCATACAACTGATTACAATACAACTTCTCAGCGGCAACGTGTGTAGAGCCGGAGGAGCCCCAGGGTGCGGTACGTGGTGTACGTTTCGTAGTGTTCTAGTGTGAGTGTCTGTTGACCGTGTAAGAAGGCTAGACTTTTGTAAATACAGCCTGAGGTTTTTTCTGAAGAAGGCAGTTTTGAGTTTTGGAATGTTATACAGACCATCAATCAATCTAAGAGAAGGTGAATTTTCAGAGAGAAAGAGACTTTGGAAAGGAAAGAATGATCCTGTTTCCTTAGAAGCATGAATTTTTTTTAAATGTTTTTTTTTTTTTTTTAATTTCTAGGAGAGAGAGAGAGAGACAGCGTGAGCAGGGGAGGGTCAGAGAGAGAGGGAGTCACAGACCGAAACAGGCTCCAGGCTCAGAGCTGGCAGTCAGCACAGAGCCCGAAGCGGAGCTCAAACCCACGAACCGCGAGATCATGACCTAAGCGAAAGTCGGACGCTTAACCGACTAAGCCCCCCAGGCGCCCCAAAAATGTTTTATTTATTTCTGAGAGAGAGAGAGAGAGAGAGCGAGAGCAGGGGAGGGCCAAAGAGAGAGGGAGATACAGAATCTGAAGCAGGCCCCAGGCTCTGAGCTGGCAGTCAGCACACAGCCTGACATGGGGATCGAACCCACGGACCGTGAGATCATGACCTGAGCCGAAGTCAGGCGATTGAACAACTGAACCACCCAGGCGCCCCTAGAAGCATCTATTTCTTAACTGTACATTCCTGAGACAATAGCTGCATGGGTCTTAACTCCAAAAGTGATAAATGCACAGAACTTGGAGGGAGGCCAGAAGGTAGGATGAGACTCACAGAGTAAATCACATTATTTGAATCAGATTTCCTAGTTTTATGTTACCTTCTGTATTTCTATACACTAACTTTTTGTTATTCTTTTTCCTCTAGTTATTGTTTAAATGATCTAGCAGTATTCCTCTGTACCATGCAGAATTATTGCAAGAATCATATCTTTACCTTTGAATACTAAAAGAGGAGCGACCCTACCTACTGTTGGCCACTGTAGTGGTAATAACAAATTCGTGATGGTTGAAAGGAGCCTTTTTTTTCCACATGGAAGGGTCTCCTTTATTACCTTACATAATAACACTTATTTTTCTTACATAATATTCTTACATCTTATTATTATTCTTACATAATAACACTTGTTTTTGTTTTTGTTTTTTTTATCATGGCAAAAAATAGATTCCTCTGGCAGAACAATTTAAAGGAATGGATGAGCTAAAGAGCTTGCCTTCAAAGTGCAATGATGGGTCAGGGTAATGATGTGCTGTATTTTATAACTCACTTCATTAAGGTGTGTGTGTGTGTGTGTGTGTGTGTGTGTGTGTTTCATTTTGCTTTTTTTTAGAGAGAGAGAGAGAAAGAGAATGCCAGGCAGGGAGAGGAGCAGAGGGAGAGAAATAGAAAATCTTAAGCAGGCTCCTCACTCAGCCTGGAGCACAATGTGGGGCTCGATCCCAAGACCTAGACTCCATCCCACAATGCCTCATGACCTGAGCCTAAATCAAAAGTCAGACATTCAACCAACTGAGCCACCCAAACACCCTCACTTTATTAGGATTTTGAATGGACATTTGATAGAAATGTGTTTTTGTGTCCAGCTAAGAACAAAATCCAAGCACTATCAGAGCCTTGATCTGAAAGAAGTATAGTCTAGTTCTACAAGGGATAGGTGAGGGTATGATCTTTGCTTTACCCACGGAAAGACGCAGTTAAGACTTCAAAAAAGAGACTAACCAAGATTGGTCAAATCGCCAAGAAATTAGACAATGTAATTGTTAATTCTCAAAAGTTTAAGTCCATATAGAAAGAGCTAAAGCCTCCGTAAAAGAAGAAGCTCAGATATCTTAGATATGATTCAAACTATATGTATATGTATACACTTGAATGTCAGATAAACTTTACAGAATGATTTCAGGGATCTTTGTTTTGTCTCTGGTGCTTGTGCCAGGTTCTACTCTCACGAGGCCCTCCCTAACTTCAGAGCTGAACCCTCTCCTCCAAATGATTCAACTCTTCTCTCAACCTCATCCACATTTGAAACACTGCTCCTTGAAAGTATTGGGGGTTCAGGCAGAACTGTGATTCTGAGTAGTGTAGGTCTGATTTTCATTACTGCAGCCGTGTATGGTCTAGGTACAGGACTGTGGCAGTGCCTAGCTTGTCAGGTGGTTTTTATCACAGTATGCCATCTATGTAACTACATTGTAAGTACAATGTAGTTTTTGAGACAGGGCAGAAATGAATTATATTACAACAGCCATAAACATAGAAAGATACTGTGGTTACTTAACTCAGAAAGGAGGTTTTAAGACTACATCACATTAGTTATGAAGAAAAAAAATTAACTGTCTCCATTCAACCCAGAAGTTGTGGTGTGGGAATTAAAGAAAGATAAATAATAATAAAGATATTACTTTATCAGCCAATAATGATATCTTTATAATGAAAGGGCCATACTGTACACAGAGATAATCTCTAGTATCTACTATTCTGTGCAATGTGTTGGTCATGAATATTAACTTAGGAAGCATAGGTGTGTGGAGCTGAAAGATATTCCAATTTTAAGATATTTGCTTCTGTCAACATTGCTTATGGTACAACCTAATTTTCAAGCCAAAGACTAAATGATTATATGCAACCATATATAAAATTCATATGTAGTGAATCTGAATGAAGGAAGTAACTCACAATCATTATTAAGTTTTCTACATGTGAATTTACATCAGAGTTTGGTACATCTAAGCTTCTCTCATTCAGAGTACATTCAGTAGAAACAAAATAAGCCATGTAAACTGCATAGAGAATTGGATTAACCTTTTCCTGTTATATATTTTTTCTATTCTCTTGTGTTTGTAATCATGACTAACAAGTTAACATAATGTTTCTGAAAATAGGAAAAGATATGCAAAGCTCTGTCAGTATACAGAAGTGAAAAAAACGGAAGAGTTTCTACTGAAGAAATTTTTAATTATCATGCTACCTGCTATAAATCTGTGATAATTTATTTTTTTAATGTTTTATTTATTTCTGAGAGAGAGAGAGAGCATGAGTAGGGGAGGGTCAGAGAGAGAGGGAGACACAGAATCTAAAACAGGCTCCAGGCTCTGAGCTAGCTGTCAGCACAGAGCCCAATGCGGAGCTTGAACTCACGAACCGTGAGATCATGACCTGAGCTGAAGTCGGATGCTCAACCGACTGAGCCATCCAGGCGCCCCTGTGATAATTTATTTTTTAAAAATCCTTATTAATTGGATTGTTCCTAAATTTTATTGCACATTATGTTTTCCACTGTCTTCCAATGATAAACTTAATTATGATATGTGATGATATATAAAATACACGTTTAAAATAAATCACAGATGCTCCTGGGTGGCTCAGTCTAAGTGTTCAACTTCGGATCAGTTCATGATCTTGGAATTCATGGGTTCGAGCCCCATGTCAGGCACTGTGCTAACAGCTCAGAGCCTGGATCCTGCTTCAGATTCTGTGTCTTCCTCTCTCTCTGGCCCTCCCCTACTCATGCTCTGTCTTTCTCTGTCTCTCAAAATAAAATGTTAAAAATTTCAAATAAATAACAAAATAAATAATGAGAAAAGTGAGATAATGTTTACAGTGCTTTAGCTAGCACAGTATTAAGTGTAGGTATGTACTTAAAGAAATAAAAAATCATAAAATCATAACAAAAGCAAAACACAAAAAAGCACTTAAAACCATTCTTTGTCAATATGCTACTGTTTTTCTAATCTGTTTCCAAAATCAATCCATTTAGTCTTCAACTACATGTATTAGTAGGATACAGACACAAAATATCGGATTCTATCTCTGCTATATGATATGTGATATATATATAGAGATACAGTCAAATTTAGGGGCAAACATTAACTTTTTGAGATACTTTCCTTTTCATATTTGCTTTGTCCATTTTGTCTTGCAAATTTTATTACCTCACTGAAACATGACTGTAACTTTATTATTATTTGCAGCAACACCAAAGTATTTGACAGAGTCCAGAACTCCAATAACTCAGAATTTGGAGAAGGTTGCCACATATAATAAATATAGAATTATATACATATACATAACATTATGCTGATATCTAAGACACCGGTATATCAGATACTTACATATTAGAATTATAATGATATCTAAGAGGGTAAAAGACAATCATGGGAAAGAGCTTCTCTTAAATAAAAGCTGATTGCTTCACGTATCAGAAATTTCCCAGCGTGTTGGTTACAGATTCTTAGAACAATATATCATCAGTGCATCAGCAGTACAGAGTAGACACTGCGCTAAAAGTTACCAACCTCACTTATCTTAGAGCTTAATTGAAGTATAATGTTAAATAAGAGGCATTGACGAGTGTCATAGTGCTCAAAGGAAAAAAAAATAGATAAGAGTTGGAATTTTTAGACTGTTTTATAAAGATGATTAAATGTAAGAGTCTTTGAAAATAGGTCAGAATTTACACAAGAGACTTGCAGATCACCGATATAAGTCCATCAGAAAGAAAGCATTAATTTCTTTCTGTAATGACTTCTGACAACAACTATCTGGAGGTTAGACCAAAGTTCACAGATAAAAAGCACAGTCCTCCAGAACACTGCCCTCACTTCAGACACTAGCTCCAAATTCAGGGGTCCTGACCATCCTCACTTAGACCAGCTGGCTACATGTTTGGGGGTTCCCAAGTGTTTAATAATTTTCTGGAACAACTCACAATATTCAGGAGATCATTGTACCTAAAATGACAATTTTTATGATAGGAGGAAGAAGAAGTCGTAACCAAAGGGAGAGACACACAGAGTGATATATGAGATCCAAATGCAAAGTGTCTACTCTCCTACCCTAGTGGCTTCAGAATGTATTACCCTTCTGGGACATTGATAGGTGACTGTATGTAGAGTATTGCCAACCTGGGAAGCGCACCTGAAATTTGGTGTCCATACTTTTTATTTATTTATATAGACATGATTGAATCATTGGCCATGTGACTCAGTATCCAGTCCCCCTTCCATCACTGGAGTTCAGGTTAATATTACCATCATATTGTTCAAATCTCTACCTCTATAATTATATATTGGTCTTTCTGGCTTGGCCAGCCTTATCCTGAGTCATTTTCTTAGCATAAATTATCTAAAAGGCCAAGCATGAGTCACTTGTTAGTATAAACTATCAAGTGTGGTGGTAGTGGAAGGAGAAGGGGCACCATGAATAACAAGAGTGTGCCTATCACTCAGAAAATTCTAAAGGTTTACAAATGTGTCTCTCAGTAACTGGGGACAAAGGCCAGTCAAATATATACATATATTTTTATTTATTTATTTATTTATTTATTTATATATATTTTTTATATTTATATATATATATATTTTTTTTTAAATACATTCACGTCTCTACTGTTTTCTGTTTCCTAGGTACTAGTTTTCAAAATTCACACTTCCATTAAAGACAGCTAGATTTTGGGGCACCTGAGTGGCTCAGTCACTTAAGCTTCTGATTTCAGCTCAGGTGTTATCTCAGGGTATATAAGTTGGAACCCCTTATCAGGCTCTGTGCTGACAGCTCAGAATAATTGTTTAAAAAAGATTATTCTTTGTTCTTTTTAAAATTTAATTAAATTTAATTAATTAATTTACTTATTTTGCTGTTTAGAGGAAGTCCTCAGTTCAGCTATAATAATAGTGGCAGGAATCAGTTCTACCCACATCCCCCTATAAATGTCTCTTACATAGCTTTTTGTCTGAAATTTCTTTAATTAGAAATAAAGTCTAAGTAAAGAAAAAGAAAAGAAGAAGAAATAAAACCTTTTACTATAAAATGAAAGATAAAGTTTTCAAAAACCCAAACACTTGAAGTAGTTAAAATAAAATTAAAAAATGATATACTACTGTCAGTGCAAATAACTAAGCTAGATTAAAAAAAATATGCTAAGAACTGAAATAGTCCAAGTAACTTATTGTTTTTAAAAAGTGATTAAAAACAGCTCCATTAAGAATGATATATCTGAGATATTACAAGTAATAATTTTGAAAATAAAGTCTTGCAAAAAATATTTTGCCTATGAAGCATTGTCAAAAATAAATCTCAGAGGTTTTCTAAACTAAGCAACATGCATGCATTTACTGAAATCACTGATTATTCTGAAATTATTTGATGGAGGTAAATCTTATATGAGATATTATTGCAAATTTCAAATAGTAAGGACAGAATATATCAAGATAAAAGGCTTACATAAAGTTTATTCTGTTTGGATAATATATAGATAGTTTTAACTTGAAGGATAAGAAGAAATCTTTTTATTTGAGAGAGAGATAGAGAGGATGGGGGTGGGGGGCAGAAGGCCAGAGGGAAAGAGAGAAAGAATCTCAAGCAGCCTCCACACTCAGCCCAGAGCCTGATGTGGGGCTCGATCCCAGGACTCTGGTATGTCCTGAACTGAAATGAAGAGTTGGTGACTCAACTGACTGAGCAATCCAGGAGCCCTGAGGATAATTTTAATTAGATAAAATTATTACTGACTTAGTTTAGTTAAAGATATAGTCAGTCATTGCTCTACACTGTACTGTGGTAACTGAAACTTCTGAATTTGGAACTGTATTCTCTCTTTGTACCATTATGATGCATACACATTTCTGTTAACGTGGTATCATGTCAAGTGAGGACTGACCCCATTATAACTAGTTTTAACAAAATATATTTACGTAGTTACTTTTTTCCCCACAAAGATCACACAGTTTACAATAACTTCTTTTTCAATTTTCTAAAAATGTTATACCTCTGATTTCTGGTGACTGAAGAAAGAGCTGTGTTTGAATTATAGAAAAATATGAGTTCTTTCAAAATATAATTTTTTGTACTTTTCATTATATATTATTGGTCAAAGTGTTACTGGGCTTTCTGTTTTATCAAACAAGTAAGAATGTTTTATCTTTAAGACATTAAAATCCAAAGTAAATAAATCTAGCCTGTGATTATATTAGAAGTATGTTCTTGATAGAACAAGGATACCTCCAAACTAATTTTAAAAACTTTACTCTCTGAAAGCAGAGTACCCTGTACATTGTAAATACATCTAAATGACAATGAATGACGTACCTGAGTATATCTTTATCTCTTTATACTATATGCTTAGCAAATCTAATTTTTTCACAAGAAAACTTAGGCATCTAACCTAATACAACATATCAACAACTTCATATGTGCTCCAATAAGGATAAATTATACACAATTTGTGTACCTTTCTAATTTAACAGTCACTTTCTAATGTTTACGTATCTAAGGATTATATACAAAACAGTGTTATTAAGGATGCAACTTTAAGAAACTTCACTTTAGATTAGTAATTGGTAAACTATAAAGTATTTATTAGGTTCCCATTATCTATTTGGGTAGTCAGAGTTGGCATACTCATAGATAATGGCAATGCTGCATTTAATATAAGTACAGAAAATAGAAGAAGAATGGATAGAAGGCATCAGCTTTATAATCAGGTACTTATTAATGTTACTGTTCTAATAACATGTTATATTTTCTTTTTCTTACAGTACCATTGATAAGGTACAAGTGTCCCAGATATGAGTGATAACTGATAGGTTTTATTCAATACCCTCAACATAGCTAAATAGATTAAAATTGAATATAGATAAATATAAAACATGTAAGTATTATTTTGGGATGGGTGTGAGACAAATACTTTAGTTGTTGATTTTGTAAGAACATGATTATATACATGGTCAATACAATCACGTTTGTTGGTCTTAGTTACATTCTATAAGACAGATCAAAATACTAATTCAGAGCATATTTGCTGGCCAGTAAAGACCAACTACACTCTGAATTTCTTTATAGCATTTGCGAAGACCATTCTTTCTTCATTCTCATTCTATTCTAGCTCCAAATATTCAACTACTGAGTTGTTTAGACTCAGATTATGCAATAGCTTAAGGAAAGATATGATCTATATCAATGTTTGGGACAGAAGGCAATCTATTCATGATCTTGCTGACTCATTAGATATATTATATATATTATACTAAGTATAAGAGAAAGTACAAATGAGTCTGTGTTAAGGACATATTGAGGCTCATTATAGGCCGTAAAAATAAGAGAAAATCATGAGCATCAGATACATATATAGGAAGTCATCCAAGAATTTCCCCAAGAGTGGGTATGTTTTATTTCTGATAGAAATGTATTGAATTTGAATATTTACATTAAAGTCTTCTTAAAAGCAAAACAAAACAAACCAACAAAATTAAAAAAAAAAAACAGAAACAAATACAAAAAAGAAAAGAGCTATTCTAAATACTTTTATGTGCTTTACCTATCAACAATGACAGCATTAACAATACTCACATATTTTGTTTTAAGAATTGGCCATGAGTGTAATAGTGAACAGAGAAGAACAAAGGAGACTACAGTGAATGCTGCAACTAATAGATTCTTGACAATATAGTTGATAGTCTAAGTGGTACATATCAATCTTTTGTTTCCTGCAGAGACGATGTATGTAGATCTTAATTAGTGTTTGCAAATTATTTGGCAATCCATAGTTAAAACTCTCAAGTAATATCACATTATACCTGCTCAAAACATTTCTCAACAAATGATGTCGGTTGCTCTTCATTCTGCTGATCCTTGTGTCATTCTCTAATTGTCACTATCTGCTTCTATGTCCACAACTGGTCAACTCTCTTCTCAGTTTTGGAGCCAATATAGAATTCCGTGGTGCTCTGCTTCTTAATAATGTGTTTTAGATTAAAGTAAAATTAAATTTTACTTGTTAAAATTTTACCTCTGTCATAAATTATTTATTGATTTATTTTAATTATCAGATAAATATCAGATTTAATATCAGCATACAGGAGTAACATTAGAATGCATTAAAAATGGCAAATTTTTCAGAAAAATGTCATGAAAATAAGGGTAAATAATCAGAGAAAAATATACAAGTAGATAAAATTAAAACTGAACTATGGATATACCATTAGAGTGACAGAACTAAATTTGGTAAGGATTGTAATGACCTCAATATTTTTGATTTCTTGTTATACCAATGCCTATTAAATCAAAGCTAGTAAGATAATACACAGCATCTCCAAAATATCTGGATTTTGGTCCAATATCTGTATTGGTCCTCAAACTTGGATACTAATTTCCCTAGTAACACAGAAAGATACTCGGTGGAAAGACAGGAATAATTTTAAGAGAATCAATTTATAGATTCTTACCTTCTATCTGTATTGTATTCTATAGACTCTCTTAAATCTGTCATTGACCTTTTCAGTTTAAAGAAGAAAGCCATACACCTTAACGTATGACAAATGTTCTTCTGGTGCATTGCCCTGAGGTGAAGATCACCAGAGCACAGGAGAAAGTGGAGCCTTCCTTAGAATTCTATCAACATACAATAAGCCCATAGCTACCTAAGTGTCCCTTTATTGTGCATAATTCTGTGAAGGATAAGTGTCCTCATAAAATGTATTATTTTGGCTCATGTTGGGACAACCTGGATTCATGGATATGGAGAACAATATTGGTTGAATACTGGAGCATTTTTTTTAATCACCTCTCACTGGAAAGACGACATATACTTTACTGGGACAGTTGTAGCTCACTTACTTTGCTATTTTAATTCACTTTAGACTCAAATAAAACCTGATTATTTCAGAAAGTTATTAAGATTTTTTCCCAGTTTGTAAATTTACAGGAAAGTTCTTTATAACATTGTTATTTCCAGTCAGTAGAGTTTTACCACCATATAAAAACAGAGATTAAAAGTTAGTTGACTGCTTAGTGAGGTTATAATTTTAATAATGTAGTGTCTAAAAGCTAATAGAGATGTCTGCTTATAATGAATGAGTGTATTTATGGATCATGTAGGTACCTCTTTCATCAGGGCCATAGCAGAGTAAAACACCACTGATGTTTTACTGTTTAATGGGTAACAATTGATTTAGCCTTCAAGTACTATTTATCTGCCTACTAATATCTGGTATGATTTCCAAAGGATACATTCATTTCTACTGGAGGTGTTATATCTATCTATATTTACAGCCATATCTTCAATTTAAATACATATATGAGAGTAATTTTTTAAGTCAAACACTTTTTTTAAAAAATGGAAGAAAAGCAGCACCAATGCCATCTAAATTGCATAGTTATATAACATCTGAATGGATACCACTGTAATTAGAAATACATTATAAAAGAAGATTAAAGTGGGGCTTACGGATAAGGAGTAGGTACAATATCTGTTATCCTTGGATTGAAAAGGGCCAGGCTTAACTTGCATCCTTATTACTCAGTACAAGAAAAATAAGACTTGAGTGCATACTGTAGTTGAGGACAGTAATAGAAATGTAGTAGCTAGCTTTTTACTTGTGGAATAAAGCTGTAAGTAATAATATGGGCAAACTTTCTCAAGCTACAATTCTAGATGTCAACTTACCACAGCTGCACCATTTGGTTTGTTCTTGGACAAGTTATATGACTTTTCATGTCTTTGTTTGCTCATCTATAATATTTAGATGATATTCCCTCCTTCAAAGACATTAGGCAATGAATGAATTGCTGAAGGAAATATTTTTGAAAGATAAAGCCAGTTAAAGTGGTACAGATAGATTTTACACAGTAATAACTGTCACAATTGGCAAGAAAGCCCAGTTTAAACTAAACTAAACTTCAATTAGTGCAGTGGTAACTGAGTCTTTTATATGGAGAATGAAGGAAGAGAGTCAGGAAATTACACACAGGGCATGCACACAGTCAGGATAGTGGAAATTTACACAAAGTGAGATGGGGATTTGGTTAGTGTGTTTGGCCATCTGGATTTACTAATTGGCTCTCATCAAAGATAGACTCCTGAGCTTATATGGAAACTGGGAGATAAGGGGGCCCTATTTTGTTGGCAGGGACAGACAGTACATTCTTTCGAGGGCCTTGAGCTTTCTTGAACAGGAACTTAAGGGAACTGGAATCCTTGTTCTAGGATTATGACCTTGAGCTGTTAGAAACCATACTAGTTTTATTCAAGTCTCTTAGCATGTGTTGGGGACAGATGCGGGGTGACAGTGGGCAAAAACATTTGTAGTGACAGTCTGCAGTTGAAGCCTAGTCAAGAAGAGGGCTCAGAGGAGCCTGGCCAGAGCTTGGTCAGGGGGATTGTCTTTGTCACACTATTATTGGCACAGAATAAGTATTACCATGGCTTGTTTTCATTATATTATTTAGTCAAAGACTAAATCAGAACACATGATAGCACAAGTTTAGAAATGTTTGTAGGAAAGTGAAATTTGGACACCAGACTCTTTTGGAAACCCTGGGATCTGTTTACCTATAGACTATGGATGGTAATTCTCTCCTGAATTTTATTTTATAAAACAGAGTGAATAAAGTCTTATTTTACACAGAAATACAGAACACTTAAGGTTGAAAAACTTGACTTTGTCTTTTCATCTGTGAATGTTGTTTTCAAAATAAACCTCAGGGCCTTTATTAGTAAAGAAGTAAAGGCCAACACTTTGGCCTCTAACTAGAATAAGAAAACATATCTTCTGACTTCTGATCCCTCCACACAGACATAGGAATAATTACAATTACAATCAGGGAATTAGAACTACAGACACAAAAAGCCAACAATAGCAATTAATATTACAAACGGGTTTCTTAAGTTTCAAATATAATAGCTATTGGAGATTATGAAGAAAAATTTCTTAAAGCAATATTTGTACTCATATTTTTTTGGTCTCAAAATTTAATATATATTATTGACAATAGCAGAAGACGGCTGAAATCCTAGAAAACCAATGATAGCATCAATAGTTTAATTCTTATTCAATTACTGAAAAGAGCTTTAACATATTCTCTGATTGTATATGGAAATAGTGCTTCTGTAAAAACACAAAAAACAAAAACTCACTTCCTTTAGGTTTCTAAGAAGAATTTTTTGATTTTTCAGTTTGTTCAATTTTTTACTTATTAGAGATATAATATATGCCATAGTGAAAACTAGTAGTCTATGTGCCTTTTTATAATAATTAAATTATGATATCCATTTTGTTTGGAAATGTACTTACCATTCAATAATATATTTTAAACTGAATTGGATTTCATCCATTTGGAAAAGCTAATAGATACTATGTATAGCAGTTGGTCGTCCAAAAGCTAATGGATAGCAATGCCATTTAAAATCTAAAATATGGCATTTATAGGGGCATTTATAGTCATATAAGTTCTGACTTTTGATCTCTGCTCAGGTCACAGTCTTACAGTTTGAGGGACAGAGCCCTGTGTCGGGTTCTGTGCTGATAGCACGGAACATGCTTGAGAATCTCTCCCTCTTTCTGTCCCTCTCCTGTTCTCTCCCTCCCAAAACAAATAAATAAACTTAAAAAAATAAAATATGGCACTTCTATTAATGATAAATAATTGTGTATGTGAAAAGTGAGGTTGTGATGATCAGAATGTCTTTCAAATCATTACTGGAGAGGTCCAATAGGCATTTCTCATGTTGAGATTTAGAAATATATCTTTAGACAAAAAAGCATCATTTTCATTTACAGGGCATATATATTTCTGAGTTGTTGGGATCTAGAAATATATTGTTAGATAAAAGTAAGAGCATCATTTTCATTTTCAGGGCATATATATTTCTGAGTAAAAGTATGAAAGAATAGCATAACAGGCTTAATAAAATTGATCCTGTTTTGCCAACACAAATCTACAACATGATACAAGCGACACCAATTTACCTTTAAGTAAAGGTACAAGATACCTTTACCTATCTGATTTACCTTCTGTATCTTGTGTGAATCAGTCATTCTACCAGAACTTTTTGAGATATGGTTTTTAGAGTTCAACATACATCCATTGTCCATGTTTCAAGTGATAAGTAAACGCTTAACCATGAATCAAAAAGTAGAATAGTGTTTTAAAGGGTTGGTTGTTTTTCAACATTTATAAAGTCAAGAGGTTTTTGGTTGTTTCTCAGAGCATGAGATAGGCTAAAAATAAGCTGTAATCAAGTAGAGATCTAATTTTTAAATCCCTGAAATTAGCTGAAAATACCTGAAAAAAACATTTGTTTTGGGGCACAATGAAGGGCAGTTCAAAATCTATCTATTTAGTTTCCATTTATTCAGCCCTAGCACTAGCCCCTGCCCATCCCCCCCCCTTCCTCTTTACTTCTTTCTCATAGCCTCTTTCTTCTGCTTTTATACTCAGAGATGATCACTGGTACTGTTTAATCTCCAGAGAAAATAGGAAGAAGGAAAAAGACAACAATATTGTCTAAAAATATTCTTTAGCTCATGGAGGGAGTAGAAAAGCTAGAAACAATCATTTGTTACTACTTCTGATGATGTAGACAATTTAGTAGCAGAATGCACATATTAAGCTGCTAGAAATAGAGATGGAAACAGGTTTTTTTGGTAGTTTTATAATGACTTTCTGAAATGACTTATAGTTACCTATAAGTACTGTTAACAAATATTGTCTATTTTCAACAAATACAATGAATAATTTTATGACTCTTTCTAAATAAGAAATGCCCATGTGTCCTTATTTAAAAAAATCAGGCACTTAAATGTGGCAAATATCCATCAATCATCGTGGGATGAAACTTCACTTTAATTTGAAACTGGTAAGCTACTAGAAGAGTTCACATAATATACAAACTGGTATACCTCACTTAAAAGAATTTTTTTTTTATTTTTAAGAGACAGAGAGTGAGCAGGGGAAGAACAGAGAAGAGGAGACACAGAATCATAAGCAGGCTCTAGGCTCTGAGCTGTTAGCACAGAGCCCGATGCGGGGCTAGAACCCATGAACCGCGGGATGGTGACCTGAGCTGAAGTCGCCGTGTAACCAACTGAGCCACCCAGGCACCCCAGTATATCTCACTTTTAAACAAAAAGACAGTAAATGCACGCCTGTCCAGTTTGGTTGATGCCTAGGGAATATTTTCAAATGAAAAAAACAAGGTTTTCTCCATATTAAAGTTTCATTTAACACTAGTGCATTAAAGTGCTTTTAGACAGTAGGCTCTCTTAAAAATGTGTGCTATTCAAAGAATTGGGTATTTTCTTTACAAGAAACACACAATTCAGTGCACGTAATAATCTGACTAAATGGTGTAAAAGAAAACAACAAAGTATAATTTATGTACATTTCATTTTGGCTTTCATCATCTGGTATCAATCTTTATAAAATAATTCTAATCATGAACCTTATTAATCAGAATTTCAAAAGACATGTAATTTGTGGGTACTTAGGTAATAAAGTCTTACATTTTCTCATATTTTGAGGCTATACATCCTGTTAACAATATGACAAGGAGAAATGGCCTCCAGGATTGTATATAATGAGAGTGTGAATTTCAGATCTCTGATTGGCATTTTCAGCCACACAATCTTTTATTACTTTATTTGTATGTGAATAATTCATTTTGCTCATTTTTATGATAATTTTTTGAAAGCAGATATTTGCCAATGGCTCTTATGCTGCACCTTCTCAGGACACATCTTGAGGACAATGGAAGTGTTTTAGGACTAGTCATCCCAAAGCCAATGGTCATGTTGTTTGCACTCATTTTGCATTTGTCTGCTTCCGAGCCTCTTTTCCCAGTCTCACGTCTATTCTGTGAAGACTCACTATCTTTCAATAAATGTCTTTTTCTTAATTGGAATCAGCTTCTGTTGTTGGTAATCAAAGAGCCCTAACTAATGAAGGTCATTAGGAGACCAAATATTTTCAAAAGAAAAGAAATCCTGAAAAACAAAACAGATTGTTTCAAACTGTTGGAGGAAACCAATGTATTTTTAGATGAGAGTTATAAAAAGTGAATGAATCCTGGGAAATGCCAAATTCTGAGGCAATAGATAAAAAAAGCTGTAGGGAGTTCTAATGACAACCATCTGGACATTCTTTGAGAAACTACATTTGGAGGATGTAATATAATGTAACAATTAAACTGAATAAGTTAATTCCTGAGTTTGTATGTAAAATGTAAAAATGCTTTATATATAGGCACACGAAGACATATAAATAGATCACACAAGGTCTGAAGGGGACTCACAGAAATGATATCCTTTGTTTATCTTGAGGAAGGGAGGTAGAATCGAAGCCATTGAGATAATGATACTGGGCTTTTAGATTTACATGATATATTTGTATTTCTGATACTTTACAGTGTGAATGTGTTCATCTTTCTCTTGGATAATTCAAACTCCTTCCTTTAAAAAGAAATTATTTTGATTATCTAATAAATGGACATAATAATTAGCCTAGAAGTATTTCTAGAAATAAGGTATTTAATAATTAGTGGCAATGCATGCTATCTTTTGATGTTTGGAGTCTTTTGATTTTTTTCTTGCTTTTTTTTGTATTGCAATTGGCCAATTCTTAGCTATATTAGTATTTGATTTTCTAAATGATTTTCTTCTGAGACTGTGATTTTCATAAAATTACATATGGAGGAGATGGCAAATGAAGGTTTAAATGCACAAGTAACTTTGATAGCCCATCTTTGAGAAATACTGCTTCTAACACTGTTTAGATAGGTATAGGTCTTGGTTATTCATTCCATGCAGATCTCACATGTGACAGGTAAAGTGATTACAGCTATTCCAGGCGTCTCTTGCCATTTACATTTTTTTTTAATGTTTATTTATTTTTTAGAGAGAGAGACAGGCAGACAGACAGAGACAGAGCATTGAGTGGGGGAGGGGCAGAGACAGAGGGAGACACAGAATCTGAAGCAGGCTCCAGGCTCTGAGCTGTCAGCACAGAGCTCCATATAGGGCTTGAACTCAGAAACCACAAGATCATGACCTGAGCTGAAGTCAGACGTTTAACAACCGAGCAACTCAGGTGCCCCCGGCTCTTGCCGTTTAATTGACTCACAGAATGACTAAAAATTATATATATAAAAGTACTGACTTCCTTCTCTACTGTATTGCATGCTGGAAATATATAATGATGTCCTACTAATGTACTTACCCAACTCTCCATTCAGTGATGTCACACTGGTAGCTTGAAATCCTGGTCTGAAGGATTTACACCTCAGAAATTAGCAAGTACTGTGTATTAGAGCTTTTTTCACAGAGAGCCAGTTATAAACTCTTACCAGAATACCACTTATCCAGTCTCATCAAAACCCCTTCTTAATATTCCCTGGTCATTTTCCATTTCTCATAGTAGCAAGCCCTTGGCTCCACCTCTTTGCCCAACATATCCTCTCATTAATCACACATTACTTGAAGTTCTTTCAATTACATGTTACTTTACTTTGACACTCAAGTTGGGTTAATATCACCTATTAGACAATCTCAAAACTCTGGATATTTTATACAAATTATATTGAAATTAAACATATATAAATTAATTTCAATAGAATTTTAACTGAGAACATTTTATTTATTATGCACTGTTCTTAATGCTGGGAATAAAGCAGTGAACAAAATCAACACTGTCTATAAGTCATAAAGATTTCATAAGAGTGGAGGAAGTAAGAAGGTTTGTCTCTATCTATCTAAAGTATTGTGATAGAGATGACAAGAGAGTCCTTTGGTAAGGAGCAGCACTAAAAAGAAAATTGAAGTAAAGTAAGGACATAAGACAAATAACAGTTCTAGACTATTTTGTCAAGAGAAAATGGAAATTCTTGAGGTTGCAGTGTATTGGAAAAAGCTGGGGAGGAGAGAGGTAGCAGAAGGAAGGAGATAGAAATGAGACAGCAAGATAGGATCACATGATGTGGCCTTTGTAAGCTGTGATATGGAATCTTTAGATTTCATTCAAAATAAGAATGGGAGGGGATGGATTATGAGAGATTCAGGGAGGGGATGGATTCCCTTTGGAGGGGATAGATTATGGGAGATTCTGGGCTTTCAGAAAGTTTGCTCACTGTTGCACTCCCAGTGTATAAAGTGGCGCCTGGCATATTGCTCAATAAATAGATATTAAAGAAATATAACTAGAGCATATATTCATAGAATTTAGAGAGTGTGGAGTTTACTTTCAGATAATTATCAAATCACCAAATTCCACAAATAACTGTTTACATTTTGGTTTGTTCTGCTTTTAGGATTTCATAAGAATTCGCTGTGCTGCAATACACATCAATGACCTATTAGCAATAGTAAGAACTCATATGCACAGCAGATAGGGACTTGGTTGGATTGCAGCATCCTGAGCATCTGATGACCTAGTTCATTAGGAACTTTGATTCACACTTACTGTCTATGTGGACACCATGCCTATCAGAAATTATAGAATATGAAAATTCCAACTAGAAAATATTCACACACATAGAGTTATTTGTCTCTTTGAAATATCCTCAAGTGTTGGTAATGTATTTTATATTTAAAAGTAAGTGTATGAATATATTTTCCTTTTTGAAAATGCACAAAAGAATGAGAATTAGGGGCACCGGGGTGGCTCAGTCAGTTAAGCCTCAGACTTCGGCTCAGATCATCATCTCATGTTTATGAGTTCAAGTCCTCCATTGGGTTCTGTGCTGACAGCTAGAAGCCTGGAGCCTGCTATGGATTCTGTGTCTCCCTCTTTGCCCCTCCTCTTCTCATTTCTGTCTCTCTGTCAAAAATAAATAAGCATTTAAAAAAAAGAATGTGAATTATTTTAAGATTTTTTTTTTTTTAATGATCTCTATACCCAACATGAGGCTTAAACTTCCAACCCCGAAATCAAGAGTTGCATGCTCTATTGAGTGAGCCAGCCAGGTGCCCCAAGAATAAGAATTATTTTAAAATTTCCTTTCTAATTTCAATTCACTTCAAAGCATCTCCAGGTAATCGTTATAAGCTACAAAGTAGCCAACACATGGATTAGCCAACACATTTTAGCCTTGTTTCCAACAAGCACTTCTCCATTTTCTACTCCACTTAATAGTACACTCATTTTATAAACCACATTCAGATTTACCTTCCCAAAATCTCTGGAATCCACTTAAAGAACTTGGTTATTTTTTAAGGTCAGGATTCTAGCTATTGCACAGTTTTCCCCCATCAGTTTATGTATAGACATAAAAAATAAATAAGATTCAATATATAATTTGTTCAAAATGTATTCATTCCAAAACACTATCACTAATATCATAATATGGATAAAACATTTGAAATCAACCTTAGACTGTACTAAGAACAAAACTCTAGACTGAAAATTGACATTCTTTTGAATTTAATCAATAGCCACAGATGATTTTCTAAATTACTGTTCTTAACTGATTGTTATTTATATCATCCATGCTAAAAAAATAAACTGGGGGAAAAACACCTAAGGTACGGTTACTTATATTATTTAAAGTTTTCTTTGCAAGATTATTCACAATTTCACACAGTTTTATGATATCGTATTTATTGTCATGGCCATTTGATTTGGGAATAATATAAGAATTAAGGAAGCTTTTATCATGTGCTGCTAAAAAGGCTCAGTCTCCAGGTTAGATTAGATGATATTCTAACTTCTGAAGATGGTAGTTTTAATTTGTATATGGGATAAAAGACGTGGTACTTATAAATGATAGGTTGTTAAGAAGCACATCACTCTGGTATAAAGAAAACTACTTTTTACTCTGACTCTCTGAGACTCTCACTGCCCCCCAGCTGTATCAGTATCTCTCTCTGCACATGCACACACACGTACACACATGCACATGCATGGCTCATGCATTCTTTCTCTTTCTCTCTATTTCATAATTTGCTTTTATATCCCCATACCCATTTTTTCATTCAGACAAAATTAGGACGGTTTTTATGACAAAAATATGAATTTTCAATATAATACTTTAAATATATGTAAATGATACATATGCTTTCACATACCTACTGGGATTAGATAATAATTACAAATCCATGTCTTGTATTATTTACTAGCTTAGGAAAGTTTTTATTTTATTTTATTTATTTAAAAAAAATTTTAAATTTATTGCTGAGAGAGAGAGAGAGAGACAGTGTGAGCAGGGGAGGGTCAGAGAGAGAGGGAGACACAGAATCTGAAGCAGGCCCCAGGCTCTGAGCTAGCCGTCAGCACAGAGCATAACTTGGGGCTCAAACCCACGAACTGTGAGATCATGACCTGAGCCAAAGTCAGACACTAAATCGACTGAGCCACCCAGGTGCCCCTTAGGAAAATCTTAAAACAAAAACAAAACCAAGCAAAACACAACTAAAAATATGCAACTGCTATTAAAGCAGAATAAAATAAAGTTTATTCATTCCCAGTTTGTCATTATAAGGTAATTTTAACTCACATAGTTATGAGTCTTCATAGTTGAAAAAATGCTTTCATAGATTGTGAAGAAACCCTTCAGAGAATTAACAACAAAATTCATTCCACAGTTGTGACATGTATTATTTTTGTCTCATCCCAAACTACTGTATTCTAACTTTGATTAGCTGCTTCAAATTACTTTGGTCATAAAATAAAACTGAATGAAAAACTACATCAATCAATGCAAACACTTTACCATTGAAAAATGAGTAACATAATGCTATCAAACGATTCAAATGTTTCTGAAAACATGAATTCCAATTTCATTTCTGCTAAGAAAGGAGCCATGCAAGAGGTAACCAGCTAGCTGCATAAACTACTTGAAATGTACATAACCTGCATGGCTATAGAAAGCCTATTTGTACAATGAGGGAATGTTATTAGATAATGAAGGGAACTTTTCATTTCTACTTGTCTATAAATTTGCAACTTAATTTTTTTCTTGTATCTTACTATATATAATTTCCTGTCTAGAAATAATTTTTGGAATTGCCTTTCCATTCTTACTCTTAAAATAATTTTAAGCTAAATGTAGTCGTAGTCTTCTTAATGACTATGTTATCCAGTTTATTCACTTTCAAATTTCTTCTTTTTAAAAAATGCAACATTATATTGCTTTTCTTGTCTGCATTTTCATTAGGATTCAGTTAACTGAAAAAAAGAATTAATTAATTTTTGCATTTTATATGTACCAGTCATACAATGGGTCATTACAATAATAATAGAAATTAAAATACTGTTTTTTAAAGGTGCTGATTATAATATTCATGGTAATTATTATCATACTGATGATGGGTCTTCAAGACGGTTACTTGCATAACCGTCTTCTGAAAAGGAAGAAAAGATGTACTATACTTTAAAATGATACCGTCCAGGGGCGCCTGGGTGGCTTGGTCGGTTAAGCGTCCGACTTTCGCTTAGGTCATGATCTCGCGGTTCGTGGGTTCGAGTCCCGTGTCGGGCTCTGTGCTGGCTGCCGGCTCAGAGCCTGGAGCCTGTTTCGGAGTCTGTGTCTCCCTCTCTCTCTGACCCTCCCCTGCTCACGCTGTCTCTCTCTCTCTCCTAGAAATAAAAAAAAAAAAAAAAAGAATACAAAAGATTTTTAAAAAGGAATTACAGTGGGGGACTGTCCATCAGTATAAATGACATGACTAGTTATGGACAGCAACATATACTTCATTTATCTGGGGATATCACTGTGAAAACAAATTAATTTTCACATAACTCAGCTTTGAGTTTTTAGAGACTTTCTTAATTTTAACTCCTTTGGACGGTATCATTTTAAATATATTTTTTTTTTTTTTCCTAAGAGAGAGAGAGAGACAGCGTGAGCAGGGGAGGGTCAGAGAGAGAGGGAGACACAGACTCCGAAACAGGCTCCAGGCTCTGAGCCGGCAGCCAGCACAGAGCCCGACACGGGACTCGAACCCACGAACCGCGAGATCATGACCTAAGCGAAAGTCGGACGCTTAACCGACTAAGCCACCCAGGCGCCCCAAAAATCTTTTGTATTCTTATAAGTTGCCTTCAGGACTTGACAATCAGAAGAAATACATGGAAAATTTCCATTTATAAAGTCCCTACAGATAAAGATATATAGAAGTTTATATGTTTGTCCTCCCAACTAGTTTCAGAGTTATGTGTTAAGTGTTTTATTTTTTCTGAAAAGTCTTTTTTTTTTAATGTTTTATTTATTTCTGAGAGAGCATAAGCAGGGGAGGGTCAGAGACAGAGGGAGACACAGAATCTGAAGCAGGCTCCAGGCTCTGAGCTAGCTGTCAGCACAGAGCCTGAAGCGGGACTCGAACCCACGAACCATGAGATTATGATATGAGCCAAAGTTGGACGCTTAACCGACTGAGCCACGCAGGCGCCCCTGAAAAGTCTTTTTCTTAGCTAGTTTTTAAAAACAAACTGTAGAGCTTATATAAGTACATTTAAATAAATAGTGTATTTTACACTGAAAATGAAGAAGTTTTTACTGCTTAGTTTCTAATATTTATTTTTCCACCAGTGAAATTCTGTTATTGCATTGAGTGTTTAGGAATCTAGCTTTGATACATACTTATTCCAAAAAACTGATTTTAGATGGAAAGTACACCATAGGGAAGACAGCTGATAATATTGTAATAATGCTGGAAGGTGACAGATGGGGACTATACTTAACTGTGATGAGCAGTGAGTAATGTATGGAATTATTGAATCACTATGTTGTGCACCTGAAACTAATATAACATTGTATGTCGACTACATTTCAAAAAGAAAAAAATACTTTCTGGGACGTCTGGGTGGCTCAGTTGGTTAAGCGTCTGACTTCGGATCAGGTCTTGATCTCACAGTCCATGAGTCGAGCCCCATGTCAGGCTCTGTGCCGACTGTTCAGAGCCTGGAGCCTGCTTTGGATGGCCTCCTTCTCTCTCTGCCCCTCCCTCACTCTGTCTCTCTTTCAAAATAAAAAAAAAATTAAACATATTTTTAAAAAAGAAAAAGTTCTAAGTATTTTTTAGTGATAAGCATGCTATGTTAAGATATTTGATGGGGCACCTGCATGGCTCAGTAGGTTAAGCATCCGGCTTCAGCCTTGACCATGATCTTGCAGCTTGTCAGCCTCTGTGCTGACAGCTCAGAATCTGTTTCAGATTCTGTATCTTCTTCTCTCTCTGTTCCAACACCCCCCCACCTCCTGTCACTCTCTCTCTCTCAAAAATAAAGATTGAAAAAATTAAAGATATTTGAAAATATTTGAAAAATAAATTATTATATTAATGCCTCATAGGAATCCATAGATATAAATGAAAAAAAAGTTCTTTAAAGGATGACTTGCAACTATCATATAAATATAAATGTAATAACATATAAAAGGTTATCTTTGCTTTTCTAACGATTTAATGGAAATAATATCCAGAGGTATGGAAGGTTCAGGGTTTCATTCTATAACAAAAAACTAAAAGTTTCAATAACTGCAAAATCATTGTAATAATTTTAATTATCTAGAAAATGTTTCATTTCCAAACTGTACACTTGAAAAAGACAGGAGAGCTGAATAGAAAGAGCAATGACACAAGGTATGGATTTGAATTAAACATAGTTAATTTTAAGAGCAACTTCATCTTCACTTTCAATGTAATCTTTTTGGCAGTTTCTCCCTGAGTGAATGCTATGGGCCTGGTTAATGGAGACTGTTGTACACGGGATCAACATTAGGTGATCTCAGAATGGATTTGTAGGTGGACAGGAGATTGAGACCAGGTTTTTAAAGTGATGACTGGCTCCATAAAGGAGAAAATGCACTGATCTTACAGGACATGAGGACTGTCCCCTCCCAGATCACCTCTGCATCAGGCTGTTAGTGACTGTGGCAACTGTCAGCCTCTAGGCCGAGCTGGAAAAACAGCTCCAGTATATTGATTCTGGGGACCCAAGAGAGCACTATTTTTCTGAAATAGCAAATTGCTGGCCTCACAAAACTTGCCCCTATGAAAAAGAGCTCACAAGACTGTCCGTTTCCTGCCGACTATTTGGCAGCACTGGATATCAATTCACCTTTATGGCAAGCCATACAGTGTACTTGAAACCACACTGATGCAATGAGGCAATTCCTCACACCAAAGGTTGACCTGCTTAGACCTCACCGTCAAGGACCTTTCAGTGCTGTTTGCTGTTCAATGTACCAGATTACAGCTGTTGATCTCCACCTCATAAATCTATGATGGACTCTACTCCCTTTGTCACTCCCACTACCAGCACCTCCTTAATATCTGAAATGCTATCTCCTCTCCTCTCCATATCTAACCTGTAAGCCCCTCTCTATTGCATACCACAACTCTGCCCTACATCACCAAATGGACCAGATCTGACATGACAAATGGATTCATACAAACTTCTGAGGTAGCATCCCAGGACTTGCAAGTAAAATGATGTTGGATTTGTCACTATGCAAGGCCAGACCTACAGCCTCATGCCATAATCTATCCCTCAGCTCTTTCTAGTGATCAGCCCTTTATACCAATTTCCTCCAAAAGACCATGGACCTCATTTGGCTTGACCAAACCTCAGTCTAGAACCCAAACAGAGGAGCTTGTGAGTGAATATCAAAAAAGCTATCTCCCACTATACCTCCAGTGGGAAGTACTTCCCAGCTACACCTGTCTTCAACCTGTAAACTCATTGCCCCTTAATGAGGAATAATGTCTCGTTCAGAATCTATTGTGGACCTGAGGAGAGGGTCCTCTTGACTCAGCCATGTCTGCAAGCTCTCCATGCAGATGACCTCTATTATTGCAACATCATTTCTTTAATATTCCAGTCTAAACTTCACCCTTCCAGCCCCTCTATGCAAGAGATGTCCTGCTTATGTGCCAAAAGAGCCATTTTGATCCCTGTTATTGAGACTGACATCCTCTCTGCATTCTGCCTTGATCCTACCTTGTGGCCTCTAGTAGGCCTGTGAGTAATAAACGCCTCTATTTCAAATCCTCCTGCAATCTGTTGTTGAATGATGGTTCACCATCTGGCAACTTGTGTTCCATTTAATAAATGTTAATTTAACAAATTCATAACAGAGGGCTTGCACTTTCATCCTTTGTCTCTATTTCCAGTGTCATTTCCCCCATCACAGTGCTTATTTTCTCACAACTATTTTTGCATTTCAAAAGGAAGTTTTTATTTCTTGCATTAGAATATATTTCTGGTTTCTTTTATTTAGTCTACCATAGTCTGTCATAAACCCAGGTATTTAAAAGGGAGGAAGGCACTTGCCCTTTTGTAATATTTAGAGGTAGAGTTGATCCAGAGAAAAATACCAACACCTTTAAATTTGTCGAAGATATTTTTTTTTAAGTCCAAACTGTCAAGAGACTTGTGGTAACTCATCTGCTCCTTTCAGACATCTTAAAGATCAATACTTATTTCAGGTGCTGGTGATCATGTAGTTATCTGCATCAATCACTAAGATGGTCACAAGGAGCAAATCAAACACCTGGGAGCTATTTCATTTTTCCTGTGATTTCGACTGAATTCTGATGCACATCAATCATCGCATCCATGCCAAACACTGCCATTACAAGCACAAGTAGGATTGTAATAATATTAAATATAGTTTTAAATCATTATCATCTAATCCTGAAATGTCCAGATTAACCTAAGTTAATAACCCATAGGTAACTATGACGATAATTAAAATAAAATATTTTGTCCAAAGCCAGAGAGAAGACAGTGATAGGAAAAAGAAATAAAAAATCCCGATACACATTCTCAAATATTATTTGTAGGTATCTAGAAGCATTTACTAAAACATATCTAAGGTTCTCACATGCTAAAATGTTAAGTAATGTCATCTATCACCAACACCTTCAGGGGAAAGGGGAGAGAAACTGTGGTGAAATCATGCCCATTCACACCTTATCTGGACAACTTTTATTTTGGGTGCTAAACTCATCCTTTAATAAAGTCATTCTGAACATTTTATCCAGATCCCCATAAGATGGATGGCATCCATGTATTCATACGGGGCACACATTCATCGGTGTCTGTGAGTTATGTACAATTCTTGAGCTTTCATATATTCCTCAAATTACATATCAGCATGAAAGTGGGAGAGAAGGCCATCTTATTTTTTAATTTTGTTTAAAAATTTATGTATTTATTTTGAAAGAGGCAGAGACAGCGTGCGTAGGGGAAGGGCAAAGTGAGAGAGAAAATCCCAAACAGGCTCTGCACTGTCAGGGCAGAGCCCAATGTGGGGCTTGAGCTCACTGAACTGTGAGATCGTGACCTCAGCCAAAACTGAGAGTCCGACGTTTAACCAACTGAGCCACCCAGGTACCCCACAATATTATTTTTCGAAATAAAGTTAGTATTTAACCGAGTATAACAAAAATTCTTATAATTTTTGTCAAAGTGAGATTTCATTAGACGGAATTGAAAAAATAATGTTTGCTTTTTTTTTTTAGAGAGACAGAGAGAGATGGAGCAGGGAGGGGCAGAAGAGAAAGGGAGACAGAGGATCAGATGCAGGCTCTGTGCTGAAAGCAGAGAGCTTCATGTAGGGCTCAAATTCATGAACCACGAGATCATGACTGAGCCGCAAGAACTCCTGAAATTGAAAATTTTAATTCTGTATTTTAAATGATCTGATTTTAAATGATCTGTCAGAGTTTCTAATTTTTATTCCCATTTTGGATGTGCTAGAGTAGGAAAATGCAGGTAAGCAATGAATTAGCAAGGATTATCTTGTCAATCCCTGTAGACACATAACTAGAGTGGAAAAGACACTAGAATGTTAAAAGTTATTTCTATGAGATATTGGAGACAGAAAAAGCAGACAGCAGCAACATATACTACAACTCTGTGACAAGTATCGTCCCAGGAGCTCACTTTAGCATTTATTACAAGATACTGTGGAGAAGGTCCAATAGGTATTGTAGTGGGGGAACATGAAGGCAGCCCATTTGGAGAAGAGAGAGCAACTCAGATGCAGATAAGAACATACCGTTAAAGTGAAATCAGGCTATTTGATACATTTTCAGCTGCAGCATATTTATAACATATTACCTATTTAGCTTTTTATAGTGTGAAAATGCAGATCACAACAGTTTAAGGTTTACTGTTTTTCAATTATTGTTACTGGTTCTTATTTTTAGCACTTTTTCCTCTTGGTTGGGTCATTTGTGCACAATTTGGAAAGTCACACCCACACATCAAAGAATCATTCCTATTTTCCTCTTCCCCAGATGACATAGACTTCTGACTCATATCTGCAAATGTAATGACCAAAAATAAGGGAGAAGTGTTAAAAGAACGTAGGTGTAAGCTTTTTACAAACAAGTTGCTGAGAATCTGGCATGTGTTTTCCCACACTGAAAAATGTAAATGGGTTTCTTTTCATTACGTTGAAAACAAGAAGGATAACGCACCATTCTTTTACACTTGTTGAAAATAAAGTCTACTACTTCCCAAAGCAATGATTTGAAGTTCTGGGGACAGTACCATCAAATTGCAACAGAGTGTTTATTTACCAAGGCCTGGATAAAAGAAGCTTCAGCCATTTCTTTTGGCTTTGAGCATAGCGTAATCTAAAAGGACGAATGAATCTCTTACTATCTTTATTTTTTTATATATATTTTTTTATTTATTTCTAGGAGAGAGAGAGAGAGACAGCATGAGCAGGGGAGGGTCAGAGAGAGGGAGACACAGACTCTGAAACAGGCTCCAGGCTCTGAGCTGACAGTCAGCACAGAGCCCGACGCGGGGCTCGAACCCACGAAGCGTGAGATCATGACCTAAGCGAAAGTCGGACGCTTAACCGACTAAGCCACCCAGGTGCCCCTCTTACTATCTTTAAAATAATTTTATCTAATATTAATAATCTCATTTTCTGCCTGGACTACCAGGGACAAATTCCAGTGGAACTCTGCTCCCTACAGGCTTACTTACCCCAGGTAGCTACTGTCTACCTACTAGAACTACTAAAGACTAATGCCACTTAGGACATAATTCACCTTTCAGGTGAATCCTTAGATCTGTTTCTTCTCCTTTTCAACTCCCTCCACAGTACACACACACACACACACACACACACACACACACACTCCAATCACAGAAAGAAAAATACTTACTGAATGAATGAATAAATGGATAAATGAATTAAGACCTACTTTCTCTCATTATCTGTCTGTCATATATATGACAACAATTAGCAGATTTTAACAAATCAGGAGGTATGATCTGGTGGAAGGTGAGCCAAGGAGAAAGGAGAACCCAAAAAGAAGGAAAAAGGAAGATAGAAGTGAAATGAAAGAAATGCCCTGAAGACCTCTGTCCCTGTTGTAAACAAATTTTGAAGAGCTGAGAGAATTTGCCAAGTAAACTCCCTTGGCGTGTTCTTTTAGGTTAGATCACTGTTTAAATTTCTTTTGGAATAATTGAAATACTCAGATATAACCTCGAGGTAATTTTGATGTGGTTTAACGTATTAAAATTCATCTATCTCATCTATATTTTCAAATGCTTGACAGAGTTTTATTTCATATTATTATAATTTGTTCTTTTCCTTCATTACATTGTTTAATCCCTGCTCCCATTCCACTCATTTTATATTTGTATCATATCTTTTTCTTGATTAAAATTTGCCAAACAAGGGTTTAGTTTATTGATGTTTTCAAAGAAAAGAGATTTGGTTTTAGTAATGAAATCTGAACTTTGTTCTGTTTTCTATTTTTTCCTAATTACTTATTCTTACTTTTATCAACTTCTTTTTTAATTTTTAAGTTTATTTTTATCTAGTTTCTTAATTTCAATTCTTAGTTATTTTACTTGAATATTTGAATTACTTGAATATTTGGTTTTATTATGATAGGCATTTGCATTTTCTTTATCAAAACATTTGCATATTAATACTTGTATATTAAACATTTAACAATGAAGAGGAACTTCTCTATATTTTTCCCAACCTAATTCTATTGTCTAGAGAAAAAAATCCCAGTTTTTTTTTTTAGCTGTTTCTTCTCACATTTTCCATGGACCTATCTTTATTTTTCAAATTGTACTAGCTAATATCTCATAAGCATAACTAGTTTTTTCTAGATGCTAATAATATAACATAATTATGAGATAATATTATAACAGACCTATATGATAGTATAATACTATAACACATAACATAATCTTATATCTATAATTCTGTTTCCTTTTTGTTTCTTGGAGTTCTCTTTCCTGGAGTTCTCTGTCCTGGAGTTCTCTGTCATCCTGTTTCAACCTGGGGTATTTACCTCCTTTTGCTTTATGGCAGCACATCCACAGCAGCTTCATCAAAAAGGATTAAAAGGAAATAGAAATAGTCCACAAAATACTGAAAATATTTGTATTCTGCCTTCACTTGGCTTGGCTCTACTTGAATGCAGAATTATATCCAATACTTTTTTTTTCAAAGTCTTTAAAACATTGCTTGTTTTAAAATATTTGTTGATTTATTTATTTTTATTTTAAAAAATGTTTTATTTATTTTTAGAGAGAGATAGAGACAGCATGTAAAGGGAGGGTCAGAGAGAGAGAGAGAGAGAGAGAGAGAGACGCAGAATCTGAAGACAGGCTCCAGGCTCTGAGCTAGCTGTGTGCACACAGTAGGATGCGGGGCTCGAACCCACAAACCGTGAGATCATGACCTGAGGCCAAGTTGGACGCTTAACCGACTGAATCACTTGGGCGCCCCAAAACATTTGTCATTTTAAATGTGATGCCATTTAATTCCTACCTCTCTGTATGTGATCTCCTTTATTATCCCATCTCTTCCACAGCCTTTCAGGATCATTCTATGTTTTTCAAATCCACACCATTTTGTTGTATTTAAAAAAAATTCTTTAAATGTTTATTCATTTTTGAGAGAGAGAGAGAATGAGCAGGGGAGGGGCAGAGAGAGAAGGAGACACAGAATCTGAAGCAGGCTCCAGGGTCTGAGCTATCAGCACTGAGCCAGATGCGGGACTTGAACTCATGAACCTGAGATCATGATCTGAGTCAAGATCGGGCACTTAACTGCATGAGCCACCCAGGTGCCCCTCAAATCCAAACCATTTTGAAAGTTGAAAATGTTTGGCCTTATCAGCGTGAGTCTTCCCTCATTGGTATTGAGGGAAATTTTGTGGCAACTTTGAATCAGACAATTCAAACCAGGATTTACCATTTTCTCTAATATTTTCTATTTTGTCTTCTGTCCTCTATTTATAATACTTTAAAAAATTTAAGATTTGCTTGACCTTATCTTCCAATCTTTATGCTTGTTTTATCTATCATACATATATTTTTAATTTCCAAGAAACTTGTTATTCTCTGACTTTTTCATCATATCATGTTCTTGTTTTGTGGCAAGTTCAGTGTTTCTTATTTGGGGACGTTAATAAGGATTTTGTTTTCTTCTAATATCTAAATTACCTTCAAACCCTCTTTCTTATTTCCTTTTCTGCCTGATGTAGTCTATATCTGTTATCTTGAAGTCTTTCTTCAATGTACTGGTGAAGTTTATCTCTTCATTATTCACAGTTAAGAATGCGACATTAAGGGTTGATCATTACTCTATGATTGTGCAGGCCGCTTGCTGCCTGATAAGCTTCTTTTGGGGTAATCACTGGGTTCACAAGCTGTTTAATCAGTGATGGTGTCTCAAATGCCAGCCTCTGGAAGATATTTTTTCTTTAAGTCCCTTAAGCTTGTTTACAGAAGTTTCTGCCATTATCTCATTGTAGATGTACATGGGGCAGCATGATTGGTGGGAATAGAGAAGGTAAACTGGTCAGCTTATATTACAGTACTATGTCAGGGAAAGGTCTTGGGGTTTCCCTAAATTCAATATGCAGTTTTATCGTGCTCTTGAAATAGTGATTCAAAGGTGTCTGAATCACTATTTTAATTCAGACACCTCCTCTTGCCTTCTGCTGAAGCACCTGTATATTCAAGTCCATAGGTGTTACATTCAGTATCTCCTGATGATAAACCTCAAACCTCTTGCCTGGAGATTGGGAGGAAGGTTAGGTCTAGAATTTAGGGACAAGGGGGAGAGCTCAATGCTCAAACCACTTCCTACACATTTTAAGCCCCTCTTTCTATTCTCAGTTTTAAACTCTACCCACATTTTCCATAGTATGTGTGCACCAACACTTGAATATACCTGGGGAACTGTGGGAAAATTCCATTTATTTCTAACTAGCATTGCCCTCGGGGGCATTGAGAGTTCCTATTTCTTTCATTCTGATAAATAAGATAATAATCCCCCTTTTAACGTATATTTTCAAAAGAGTATAACATATTAATTTTACAGACTAAAAATTGCCTCCAATTCCAGACTTTGAGATATCCCTTGTGGGTGTGGGAGCAACCAGTATTGTTTGATAATTTTTATTTACATAGAGATAAGGTGATCCCAAAGAGACATAAGCAAATGGCTATGTGAGCAATATCCTTGAATGATGCTAACTTGGTTTTGAAGTGGGTATATTATCAGAGAGCAGATAAAACTGTATGATAAGCCAATTTATCTTTAATGCTCAATGACTTTTCAGACATTTCCCTTCACTTTTAAAAACTTTCTTATTGATCATATGCTCTTAGTTCTTTCCTGGGAAGGATGACCATGCATAATAGTACCTTGTACAGTTGAAACAACTCTTCATGACCTAGGATTCTGGCTTCCTTTTTCCTACGCCCATAATCCCCACATAGAAAAATCAAATAAGGGGCGCCTGGGTGGCTTAGTTGGTTAAGCGTCCAACTTTTGCTTAGGTCATGATCTCGCGGTTCGTGGATTCAAGCCCCACGTCAGGCTCTGTGCTGATTGCCAGCTCAGAGCCTGGAGCCTGTTTCAGAGTCTGTGTCTCCCTCTCTCTCTGACCCTCCCTTGCTCACGCTGTCTCTCTCTCTCTCACTCCTAGAAATAATATATATATATATAAAATTAAAAAAAAGAAAAATCAAATAAAACACACAAATGACTAATAGAAAAAAAGTTACACACACTATTTCATAATACAATAATTGTTTCTGCTAACTAATAAGAGGTTGATTAATCAGACAAATGAGTCCCTTACACTAATGCTAGATAGATAATGAATTATCCTTGTTCAGGAAAGCAAAGAACTGACTTTGTTATAAAGAATGACATTTCATATTTTATACTGTATTGTGTATAATGTATTTTACTTGTTTTTTAGTTTCTTTTATTATTATGGTAAGAATACAACATGGTATATACTTTCTTAACAAATTTGTAAGTGCACGATATAGTATTGTTAATTATAGACACCATGTTGTACCACAGATCTCTAGAACTTATTCACCTCCTACAATAGAAACTTTATACCTGTTGAACAACAACTCTCCTTTCTCCTCTTCCTCAGTCTCTGGCAACCACCATTCTACACACTGTTTCCATAACTTTGACTATATTACGTATGTCATATAAGTAGAACCATGCAATATTTGCCCTTCTGTGTCTGGCTTATTCCATTTAGCATAATGCCTCTAAGCTCATCCATACTGTCCACATGTATCAAAATATTCTTCTTTTTAAAGGGTGATTAAATAGTTTCTTCATAGATTATGGCAATGCAACTCGTTTATTTTTTTCTGTTCATTTTGTGTCTGTTGTATTTTGTAATAACTGAATTCGTTTATTCTAACAGTCTTTGTGGAATTTAAGATGTTTTACATGTAAGATTATGTCATGTGCAACGGAGATAGTTTTGTCTCTTCCTTTCCAATTTGTATGCCTTTTATTTCTTTTTCTTGCTTAATTGCTCTAGGTAGGAATTTCAGTACTCTGTTGAATAGACATGTTGAGAGTGGGAATCCTTGCTTTGTTCCTAACCTTAGAGGAAAAGTTTTCCATTTTTACCACTGAGGATAATGATAGCTCTGGTCTTTTCAAATATGGCCTTTCTTGTGTTGAGGAAAACTCCTTCTGTACCTAATTTTTTGAAATTTTTAACCACAAAAGTGTGTTGAATTTCATCAAATCACTTTTTTTTTTTTTTTTTGGTATCTACTAAGATGGTCGTGTGATTTTTACCCTTCATTCTGTTAATGTTGCTTATCATATTAATTGATGTGCATATTTTGAAATATCCTTGCATCCCATGGATAAATCTTATTTGGTCATGGTTTATGATAGTTTCAATGTGTTACTGAATTTTATGCACTCATATTTTGTCAAGAGTTTTTCATCGATATTCATCAGGAATATTGGCCTTAGTTTTCTTTACATGTAGTTTCTCTGCTTGGTTTTGGTACTGGGTTAATGCTAGCCTGATAAAAAGAGTTTGGAAAAGTTGCTTCATCTTCACATTTTTAGGAGATTTTAAGAAGGATTGGTGTTCAAAAAAACAAACAGTTCAATTTAAAAAATGGGCAGAAGACCTGAATAGACATTTTTCCAAAGAAAACATAAAGATGGTCAACAGACATATGAAAAGATGTTCAACATCACTAATCACCAATAGAAATGCAAATTCAAACTAAAATAAAATATGATCTTACATCCACCAGGATGGCTAAAATCAAAAAGACAATAAATAACAAGTGCTTGTGAAGATGTGGCAAAAAAGGAATCCTTTTATACTGGTAGTGGAAATATAAATTGGTACAGCTACTGTGGATAACAATATGAAGATTCCTCAAAAAATTAAAAATAAAAATACCACATGATCCAGTAATTCTACTATGTGTATTTATCCAAAGAAAATAAAAACATTCAGGTGAAAAGATATATGAATCTCTATGCTTACTGCAGCATTATTTACAATAGGAAGATATGGAAGCAACCTGTGTCCATCTATAGACGAATAAAGAAGATATGGTAGATGTATACGTACACACAATGGAATATTATGCAGCAATAAACAAGATAAGACTGTGTTATTTAGGAAACATGGATGGACATAGACGGTATTACTCTTAGTGAAATAAGACAGAGAGACAAATACCTTAATGATTCCATTTGTATGTAGGAACTAAAAAAAAAAAGAATAACCAAAAAGGAGGATCAGACCTATATACACAGGAAACAAAAGGATAGTTTCCAGAGGGGACATCAAGGGTAGGGCGATAGGCAAAATGAATGAAGATGGGGGTGGTTATTGTGGAATGAGCAAGTCAGAGGAATAAAATAAGGAATATGCTGATGATTTTGTAATAGGGTTATATGATGACAGATGGCAGCTGTATTTATGTGGTGAGCATAGCATGAAACACAGAGAAGTTGAATCACTATATTGTGCACCTGAAACTAATGCAACACTATATGTCAACTATACTAAAAAAATAAAAGAAGAATTGTATTAAACCTTTAAATGTTTGTTAGAAATTACAAGTGAAACCACCAGAATATGGATATTTGTTTGTTGAGAGATTTTTTGAGTGCTAATTCAATACACTTACCCATTTTTGGTCTGTTCAAATTTTCTATTTCCTCATGACTTATTCTTAGCGGGTTCTGTGTTTTTAGGAATTTATCCATTTTGCTAGGCTACCCAATTAGCTGGTGTGCATTTATTCATAGCAATCTCATGATTTCTCCCCTTGTGGCATGACTTGTGATGTCCTTTCTTTCATTCTGACTTATTTATCAGAGTTTTCTCTATTTTTGCTTAGTCTAGCTGAGGGTTTGTCCATTTTTTCATCTTTTGTAAAAAACAAAAACAACAACCCTTTATTCCTTTGATTTTTTCTATGTTTTTCTATTTTTTAAAAATTTCTGCTCTAATCTTTGTTATTATCTTCCTTCTGCTAAATTTGGACTTAATTTGTTCTTCTTTTCCAAGCTCTAGGTAAAAAAGCTGGTTAGGCGTTTTTTGTTGGAGATCTTTATTCTTTTTTAATGTAGATGTTTACTGCTATAAACTTCCCAGTTTACTACTGCTTTTGCTGCATCCCTTAAGTTTTGGTATATTGTGTTTTCATTTTCACTTGCCTTGAGACATTTTCTAATTTCCCTTTTGAGTTATTCTTGACTCAATGACTATTTAAGAGTGTGTTGTTTAATGTCCATATATTTATGAATTTTCAAGTTTTCCTCTGTTACTGATTTTTCTCCTTTCATTCCATTGTGGTCAGAAAAGATACTTGGTATGGTAAAAATCTTCTTAAATTTCTTGAAACTTGTTTTGTGACCTAATATGTGATCTATCCTGACAGATGTTTCATATCTGCTTGAAAAGAACATATATTCTGCTGCTGTTGGATGCAATGTTCTATATATGTCCATTAGGTCCTTTTGTTCTATACTGTTCAAGTCTGTTTCCTATTGATTTTCTGTGTGCATGTTCCATCCATTATTGAAATTGGGTATTAATAAGGAACTGAAGTCTCCTATTATTCTTGCATTGCTGTCTATTTCTCCCTCCAGGTCTGTCAATGATTGCTTTATATATTTAAGTGTTCTGATGTTATATCTGTCTGATGAATTACCCCTTTAATCATCATATAATGACTTTCTTTGTCTCTGGTGGCAGTTTCTTTTTTCTTGTGCTAGTTTTTGACTTAAAGTATAGTTTGTCTGAGTACAGCCACCTCTGCTGTCTGTTCTTTTTCTTTCCCATCACTTTCAACCTAGGTGTGTATTTTATTCTAAGGTGAATCTTTTGTAAATAGCATTTATTTGATCTGCCCCCCATCCCTATTCAGCTATTGTAACTTTTAATTGGAGATTTTAATCCATTTGCTCTTAAAGTTACTACTAATAAGTAAGGATTAATAAGAATTTATTGTTGCCATTTTGTTTTATGTCTCTTTTTAGTTCTTTGCCCATCTTTTTCTTTCTTGCTATCTTATTTTGTGATTCTTTCCTTTTTATAACTTTGATTCCTTTCTCTTTTTCTCTTATGTATCTACCACAGGTATTTTCTTCATGGTTACCATGAGACTTTAATAAAACATATGACATAAGTCTATTTGAAGTTGATAACAATTTAACTTCAATTGAATACAAAACCTCTGCATTTTACTTCCCTTCCCCCACTTTAAGTTATTCGTATCACAATTTACAATCACTCGAATTGTGTATCTTATAACTTTTTTTAGTTATACTTATTTTTCATACCTTTATCTTTAATGTTTTATACTATAATTAAAAGTAATTCAGCCACTACCATCACAGTATTCTGCATTTGTGTATATATTTACTTCTGCTGATGAATTTCCTACTTTCATATGCTTTTGTGTTTCCATTTCACATCTTTTCTTTTCAAGTTAAAGAACTCCCTTTAGCATTTCTTGTAAAGTATGTCTGGTGGTGGATGAACTTCCTCAGCTTTTGTTTGCCTTTGAAAGTGTTTATATCTCCTTTTTCTGAAGGATAATTTTGCCAGCGGTAGTGTTCTTGGTTGGCAGTTTCGTTGCTCCCACACCAGGCCTCTCCAGCACTTTAAATATATCATCCTCCTCTTTCTTCACTTGCAAAGTGTCTGTTGAGAAATCTGCTGAGAGTCTAATGGATGATCACTTGTGCTTGATGAATCATTTTTCACTTGCTGCCTTCAAAGTCCTTTTTCCTTAAATTTTGACAATTGGTTATAGTGTGACCTAGTGTAGATTTCTGAGATTCAACGTATTTGGAATTTTTGGAGGGCTTCATGGTCTTCATGGTCTGGTCTTCTCAGTTTTATTAAGTTTTCAACCATTATATCTTTAAGCTTTCTACCTCCTTTCTCTCTCTTTTCTTTCTGGTGCTCCCATAATGTTTCTATTGATTCTCTTGAAGTGTCTTGTAAGTCCCTTACTTAGGGTTTCTTCATTTTTTCTCAAATTCCCCCTCAGTATTCCTCCGACTAAATTTCAATTGGCTAGTTTGCTGTTGAAATCCCTGCAGTTATTTTTTTTTAATTTCAGTTATTTACTCTTCAGGTCCAGAATTTGTTTGATTCTTCTTTATTGTTCTATCTCTTTCATAATGTTCTCATATGTTTTTCAATGTATTGTCTTTCTAATTTCATTTAGTTATCTATTGGTGTTCTCTAGTAACTCACTGATCTGCTTTAAAGCAATTATTTTGAATTATTGGTCTGACAATTTATAAATACATATTTCTTTAGGGTCAGTTATTAGAGGTTTATTTTGTTCTTTTGACTGTATTTCCATGATTTTATGACTTCTGTAATTCTTCATGTTCTTTTTAGCTTTGTGATGATGTGTGCACATCTAAAGAACTAGCACCCTCTTCCCAATTTTATGGACTGTCTTTAACCAGGAAAGAACTTCATCAGTGAGCTTGGTTAGAGATTCTGAGCTTCAGTTCTTTTCTGAAGCAGGTGTCCATTTTTATTTTATTTTGTTTTGTTTTGTTATTTTGGTATGGCTTTTTTCCAGTAGCTCATAATCTCTTGCTCCCTCTGGTGACTGACTATGTCAGTTCTGTCATCACTCTCTATGACATGAGATAGAAACCAGCCCCTCTGATGGTACACTGAAAGACCACAGACATTGGTGGTTTCTTTAGCTTTCTGTGGGAAGCAGGGCAGAAACCAGCACTTCAGGCTGCCCGCTGAAATGGCCAGGACATCGGAGTCACACTAGACCCCTCTCTTCTTCCAGGAGGAGAGGTCTCAGTTCTGTACCTTTTTCAAGCCTAGTAAGTGTTGCTGGCCACAGGAGTGTGTTTATCCTCATAAATGCCCTCAGCTTCCAGACTATTCCAATTCTTTTCAGCACTCAGTGTGAAAAGAGACAGAAAGCCACTCTTCAGGGATCCCACTGAAAGGCCAGGAACTTTGGATGTTGACCCCTACATTTCCTTCTGCAGCAGGGAGGTGTTGCGATCTTGCTGTGCTGTGCTAGCTTATGCACAGCTAGCATAAGGGGCTGATGCCGTAAAAGTTAAATTGTTCTGTTCCATTTCAGTATAGCTGATGTCAATTTTGTGTTTATCTGGGGTACTGTAAATTCTTAACTGGCTTCTGGTTTTCTCATAAAGGTTTTTGTTTGTTTGTTTGTTTGTTTTACTTAAGTCATTGTCAACTCTTTTTTTCTGGGGCTAGGACTTCCTATTCCTACATCTTGCTAATACCACTCTCTTTATTGATTTATCCATAGTAAGAATATATTTATGTACTGCTTGTGTAGTTCATTTTTAAAATAAGAACAAGTATTATAGATTTTGTAAAACTAATGTAAAATATCTCCTCAATTGCCTGATTCAAATACATATATTTTATATGAGTATTTTTTCATGTACGTGACATATTTGATACATCTTAATATTTTGAAGCTATGTTAAACATAACCAAACTCTCCATGAAGGATCATTTATTTCTACTTTCAAGGAAGACCTACTATGAATACTAAATATTATATTAATTAAATGAATTTAATTCTCTGAGATCTGGAATAAAGCCAGAGATAGAAAGACATGATTATATTAATCCTATGTTTGGAAAGACTCAAAGACAAATGATGAATATAAAGTGTGTAATCTCCCTTGCATCCCAAACTGTTCTTAATAGAGAAAAGCAAGGACATGGATAGGTAGTTCAAAAAGGTTAGATGAATTATGGGAAAAATTATGTACTTAAAATATTTTTTGATGAATATACTGGTCTACCTGATGAATAAATTCTTCATCGAATTTCAGAATTTCATTAAAAAAATGTTTAATGTTTATTTATTTTTTGAGAGAGAGAGACAGAATGCAAGAAAGGGAGGGGCAGAGAGAGAGGGAGACACAGAATCTGAAGCAGGCTTCAGGCTCTGAGCTGTCCGCACAGAACCCTACACCAGGCTTGAACTTATGAGCCTTTGAGCTGTGAGATCATGACGTGAGCCGAAATCAGCTGTTTAACAAATGAGCCACCCAGGTGCCCCAAATTTCATAATTTCTAAAGTTAGTGTCATGTCCATATAAAAGCTGAACTAAGACCTATTTTCATGTTTCTTGTTCATTCATCTCCTGTAATCAGCCCGAACCACGGCTTCCTAAAGCTCAGTCATATTTCAAGCTGAAATTGTTCCATCTTTTAATCTCCAATCTATTTATGTCATGTTCAATCCCACACTCCTATCCTTCTATCTTAAGTAACTATTGCCATCTTAAGGACATCGCATTGGTCCCTCTGTTTTTCCCTATCCCTTCATATTATGCTATATATATTTCATTTCCCAATCATTTTAGAACATGGGTCATGACCTTAATTCATCTTTTGCCAAAACTTTGGAAACTCAAACAGAACCAACCCTGGACAGGTCTGAATCTTCATCTTCTCAGTGCTTGAATCTTGATCCCTGAGCCAAGTGTAGAAAACAACTCAAAAAGGCAAATTGATTAACCCTTAATTCCTAGTCACTAATGGCCACAGATCTCAATGCTCAGCCCTGAAATGTAGTATTTCTTAATTCAATAGCCACCTCCTGATGTGGCTATTTCGGAGTTTCCTGATTATATCTCATTACTTGGAGCTTCTCGCAGTCCATGCTCTTACCCCTGCCTTACACGTTACAGTGACAGTAGAAACCACAAAACCAAACTACATCAATTAAAAAAAAATCAGCCAAATTTCTGACATTTGCACTCATTCCTTTCCCTATCCCTCTTTTTTAAAAAGACAAGTCCTCCCTCCCAATAACCAGCTCTGTTACTTGTAACTCTTTTGTCTTGGATTCAGTGCCCTCTTACCTTCTCAAGAAGCATACTCCAAATCTTGAGCCTCTTCTTGTCTTCTGGTCCTTCATTCTTAACATTTAAATATTCTAAATTTTCTTTTGCCTTAGACTATATTCCCTCTTCCTGAAGTCGCATTGTTGCTCTGAGCTATGAATCATTCTTCTGGTACATTCCTTTCTCTCTTCACTTCTCAACACCAAACATATAAAAAAGTTAACTACACTTGTCTTGATTTAATCATCTCTAAATCTAGTTATTTTAAAAATCTACTTCAAAAGGGATTTTGCTCCCAATAGTCTAATTGAAATTCTGCTCCTGCTAAGGTTATAAGAACTCTATGCCACTAAGAGACATGTTCTGTCCTTATCCTACTTGATCTCCCAGCAGGATTTAGCACAGCTTTTCACTACTTTTTTTTCTAAGAGCTCTTCTTCTCTCAGTTTCCTAAATATTCTGTTTTATTCTCTTCTTATCCTTCTTCTCTGATCAATTGGTGCATTTTAGATTTAGCTTACTTATTTCGGGGAAATCAGAGAAAATATATGTTCTATGATATTCAATATCAGATTAAGAACAATAATGAGTTCTATATTAGTGATCTATTTCACATGATTTCTTAAAATATTAAAATCAATACTATTTTAAATTGTAAATTATAGTATGGTCACTTATATTTAGATAAGGTTTTTAAATGACTCAGCTTTCACTTAGACAGTTATTGGTTAGAAGCCATGAAAACATAAAATGTTATTTTATTTGAAAATGATGATATTTAGTGTTTAGGATGGCCTTGGGAAAACATTAGCATAATCTCTACTCTAATAATATCTTAGTATTAATATGAGGAATATATTTAATATTTATTTCTCCAGTCTATACTATCATTTTATTCATTTGAAAACGAGCTATAATATAATATACATGTGTGTGCATTATATATAAAATATTATATAATATATGTTTCTAAAGTGGATTTTATCAAGCAAGGAAAATAATGTTCCTTCATTCCCCTCACATGTATAAGTGTGGAGAATAATTTTATACCACCAGTTCTAAACTAGATAAACTGGTATATGGAGAACTTAATAAAAAAAAAAAAAGTAACAGACCTACAGTAGGAAATATTGAGGCTGCCAATATATATTACCACGCAAGATTTAAATCTTTAATGATAAACCACTGTTTAAGCTCAGTGTGGGAAATGCAGAATATAAATGGAGAGCATATTTGAAATGGGAATCTTTCAGACATTCACACACACACACACACACACACACACGCACACATTTTATGTCCAAATGTGACAAGCATTCTACTTTTTAATGTTTTTTAAAATTTATTTCTGAGAGAGAGAGAGAGATAGCATGAGCAGGGGAGTGTCAGAGAGAGAGGGAGATACAGAATCTGAAACAGGCTCCAGGCTCTGAGCTAGCTGTCAGCACAGAGCCTGACTCAGGGCTTGAACCCATGAACTGTGAGATCATGATCTGAGCTGAAGTCAGACGCTCAAATGACTGAGCCACCCAGGCACCCCATGTGACATGTGTTCTAAATAAGGCAATACTTCTTCTACACAAAATTTTATAAGTAAAATTTTCAAATTTTTTGGTATTTTAGAAATAAAATAGATATGTATTTGCTATCAAACACCCAGCATTTTTAGGTTTACTTTTCTTTTTATGTAAATTTAATGGTCATTTGTAAGCCCAAAACCTATGGGAGTCTAGCTCACAAAATTAGCTTAGGAAATCTATGAGATAATTTTCAGAATTGGTTTTTAGATATGTTCGCAGAATCTTTGTTGGGATTGGGGCACATGTAGAGGTTTGAGGGGTATTTAAAAATACCCCTCCATCCAGATTTGGACTGGATGAAGTGACTTCTGTATAAGACCCCGGAAATTATTTCTCTCTCTCTCTCTCTACACACACACACACACACACACACACACACATATATAATCTCTATCTACATATATGTATCTATATACATATATATCATATCTCTCTCTCTATATATATATATATATAAGAAGAAGAATAAAGAATAAGAAGAATAATAAAATGCAAGCCAATTCCCCTTCCCCCCCCAAAAAAAAACAAGTGCAGGTAAAAATGTGACACTGGAAAGTGACAGAATGCCCACTTCCCTACAGGAGTCAATTTATTGCAAACGAGTTATAGTATTTGGCAGAATTTTATTTACCACCCCAGACTCAATGGCTCCTCCTATTATCTGTCTTCTAGAAGTAGGATAAAATAGAGCAACACTAAATAGTCCATCTACTAAATTAATTCAGGACTTAATTGTGATGGGGAGGAGGAGGGGAGACTCTATAAGAAACATCCACCAGGAAAAATATAAATTTCTGTGAGGAGTCTTGCCATATGGAGGATAGTATTTCTTATATTTTAATATAATACACACTTCACTAAAGAACAAGAACAATTTCCCAAAAGGAAAAACTGATGGCATACTGAGCCAATTCTAGAGATTTGAATTTCACCTCAATATCCATATCTTCACATGAAGCTGGAAACAAGATAATGCATATAATAAATTTACTCAAAAGTATATAAAACAAAATCATACAATAGGAGAAACAGATAAATTTACAATGATAATTATAACTTTTCATTTTAATTTTTCATGTTTCTTTTTTTCCCCAGGTTTTTATTTAAATTCTAGTTAGTTAACATACACTGTAATGTTAGTTTCAGGTGTAGAATTTAATGATTCATCAGTTACATGCAATAGCAAGTGGTCATCACAGTGTCCTCTCTAATACCCATCACCCATCTAGCCCATCTCCCAATCACCTTCCTCCATCAATCCTCAGTTTGTCCTCTATCTTTATGAGTCAATTGTGATTTGCTTCCCTCTCTTCTCTTCTCCCCTCCCTGCTTCCCATGTGTTCACTTGTTTTTGTTTCTTGAGTTCCACATATGAGTAAAATAATATGTATAACACCTGCTCTTTATCCATTATCAGTAAGTGGACACTGGGCCTTTCCCATAATATAGCTATTGTTGATAATGCTGCTATAAATATCATGGTGCATGTGTCCCTTCAAATTAGTATTTTGGTAACCTTTGGATAAATACCTAGTAGTTCAGTTACTGGATCATGGTAACTATGATTCACTATTTTTATCTTTTTGAGGAATCTCCATACTGTTTTCCAGAGTGGTTGCAACAATTTGCACTCCCACCAACACTTTTAAAGGGTTCCTCTTTATTTGTATCCTCATCAGCACCTATTGTTTTCTTTATTGTTAATTTTAGTCATTCTGACTGGTGTGAAATACTATCTCATTGTAGTTTGATTTGTATTTCCTGGATGATGGGTGGTTGAGCATCTTTTCATGTGTTTATTAGCCATATGGTTGTCGTCTTTGGAAAAATGTCTATTCATGCCTTCTGCCCATTTCTTAACTGGGTTATCTGTTCCGTGGGTGTTGAGTTTGATAAGTTTGTTATATATTTTGGATACTAACCCTTTATCAGATATATCATTTGCAAATATCTTCTTTTATTCTGTAGTCTGCCTTTTAGTTTTATTGATTGTTTCCTTCACTGTGCAGAAGCCTTTTATTTTGATGAAGTCCCAACAGTTCATTTTTGCTTTTGTTACTCTTACCTCAGGAGACATATCAAGTAAGAAGTTGCTATGGCTGATGTCAAAGAGGTTATTGTCTGTGTTCTCTAGGGTGTTGGTTTCCTATCTTACATTTAAGTCTTTAATCAATTTTGAATTTATTTTTGTGTATGTTGTAAGGAAGTGGCTCAGTTTCATTCTTTTGCATGTAACTATCCAGTGTTCCCAACACCATTTGTTGAAGACTGTCTTTTTCCATGAGATATTCTTTTCCTGCTTTGTTAAAGATTAGTTGACCATATAGTTGCAGGTTCATTTCTGGTTTTAATATTTTGTTCCATTGATCTATATTTGTTTTTGTGTCAGTACCATACTGACTACAGCTTTATAATACAACTTATATTTGTGATGTCTCCAGCTTTGCTTTTCTTTTTCAAGATTGCTTCAGCTTTTTGGAGTCTTTAAAGATTCCATACAGATTTTAGGACTGTTTGTTCTAGCTCTCTCAAAAATGCTGGTGGTATTTTCATAGGGATTGCATTAAGTGTGTAGATTGCTTTGGGTAATACAGACATTTTAATAGTGTTTGTTTTTCCAAGCCATGAGAGTGGAATGTTTTTACTATTTCTTTGAGTCATCTTCAGTTTCCTTCATCAGTGTTTTAGTTTTCAGATTTCAGATCTTTTACTTATATGATTAGATAGATTCCTAAGTATCTTTGAGAACTATAGGAAAATATCCCTGATCAACATGGATACACAAATTCTCAACAAAATACTAGCAAATTGAATCAATAGTACATTAAAAGAGTCATTTACCAAGATCAAGTGGGATTTATTTCTGGGCTGCAAGGATGGTTCAATACTGGCAAATCAATTGATGTGGTACACCACATTACTAAAAGAAAGTATAAGAACCATATTATCCTTTTAATAATTAAAGAAAGAACATTTGACAAAGTACAACATCCATTCATGATAAAAGCCCTCAATGAAATAAATAGAGTTAGAAAGAACATACCTCAACATAATAAAGGCCATATGAGAAAATCTCAAAGCTAATATCGTCTTTGATGGGGAAAAACTGAGAGCTTTTCTTCTATGGTCAAGAACAGGCAGGAATGTCCACTCTCATCCTTGTTATTTACCATACTACTGAAAGCCCTAGCCTCAGTAATCAGACAACAAAAAGAAATACAGGACATCCAAATTAGCAAGGAAGAAGTCAAACTTTCACTATTTGTAGATGACATCATACTCTATATAGAAAACCTGAAAGACTCCACCATAAAAATGGCTAGAATTGGTATATAAATTCAATAAAGTCACAGGATACAAAATCAACATACCATAAATCTGTTGCATTTCTATACACCAATAGTGAAGCAGCAGAAAGAGAAATCAAAGAATCAATACCATTTACAATTGTACCAAAAAATCTAAGATCCTTAGGAATAAACATTACCAAAGAAATAAAAGATCTCTCTTCTTATACAAAGTAAATAAGTCGTTATCTAAGGTTGATGGTGGGGAGACTTAACTGCAAAGAGGTAATGGGGAATTATTTGAGGGTGAGGGAATTGTTTCATAACTGATTGTGACAATGATAATATTTCTAAAAACTCATTGGTCTGTATAACTAAACTGGGTACATTTTATTATATGTAAATTATACCTCAATACAGTTGATTAAGAGCAAAGACAAAAAATAGTAGGAGTTCAAATATTCACCATTTGAAGAATTATTTTCTTTATTTTAAAAGTGAACATGATCTTCTGGGGATGTATTTCAAGGATCAGTTGTTGTGGTTCTATTACCAATATCCAATTAACTTGGGTTGTGACCTGTACAAAATCACTTAACTACTTTTTTTCTAAAGACAAAATCACTTTGGTCTTAAAAATAGACTGATAAGGGGCGCCTGGGTGGCTTAGTCGGTTGGGCGTCCGACTTTCGCTTGGGTCATGATCTCGCGGTTCGTGGGTTCGGGCCCCGCGTCGGGCTCTGTGCTGACTGCCAGCTCAGAGCCTGGAGCCTGTTTCAGTCTGTGACTCCCTCTCTCTCTGACCCTCCCCTGCTCACGCTGTCTCTCTCTCCTGGAAATAAATGAAACATTTAAAAAAAAAATAGACTGATAATTTTGTAGCAATTTAAGTCACATGCACTGTAATGTCAGTTTATTCCTTATTGCATCCCAAACATATTTGGGAAATGCACTTGATAAAATAATTTTCCTTGTATGTACTTAAGGGAGCCAAAACTACAATTAAAATATAGATTAGTTGGAGGAAGTTGAAAGAGAGATTTAGGCTTCATCACATTTCTCTTTTTGTCCCTTAAACTATATTCTCAATGATAACCCCTTCTTGCTTAGTGTGTTTTGTTTGCAGATAGAACAAATGTCATTGTTAACCTTTAACACATGCAACAACCCTTACAACTTTTGCTCTACATCCTAAATTTGGGTGCATTGAATGTGCACAATTTTTTTTGTAATGGAAGTATTAATAAGCCAGGCACTTTGGGTAAATCATTGGCATTTGAAAGAAGGGAAGGTAGAAACTAGTCATTTGATTTTAATATCCTCTTACATGGAAAGGTAGCACATTCATACATTTTTGAAATTATGAAGATAACTGAATCCAAAAAACTCAACCTATGACATTTTAGAATTTTAATCTGAAATTCTTTTGAGAAATATTAGCTGTATTTTCTGATTAAACAGGTGAAATAATGCTTTTGCACTGTACCTACACCATCCTTGCTACTGTCATATACAAAGCTCTCTTCCTCACTAGCTTAGATTACTTCAATCTCTGCTTACCTTTTTACTTGATTTCTCATTTGCTCCTCCTTCTAAGCCATTCCAGGCAGCTGCAAGAAAGATAATTTTTACATGTGAACCAGTTCATGAAAAAAAAAAAAATACTGATTATGATGTCTCAGCAGAGTGCTTAGAATATAATCTAAACCTAACACTTTTGATCAAATGATCTGTTCCTTGCTTGCATTTTGGAACTTATCTTGTAACTATGTCTTCCGGGTTCACTGTTCAAATCAAATTTGCTTGTTCCCACCTCAGGGCCTTTGCACTTTCTGTCCTATCTACCTGGATGAATCTTTCATCAAATATTGTTTTGGCATTTATGGTCATTTAGATCACAGCTTACATGTCACTTGCATCCATTATCTACTTATAACTCATGTAGAGTATTTGTTACCATCTAAAACTATAGTTTTTTCTTAGATATTGCTTATGGCACCTAAGTTTTTCAGAACAAAGTTTGTATCACCTTTATTACTGCTGCTTCCTTCTGAATTCTTCCTTAATTTTACACTGGTTCCCCAATATTTTTTCACAAAAGTTTACATAGTTTTATTGTTTTTGCTTTTTTTTTGAAATTGACTAATATAATTTCAAACAACTTTAAAAATATTTATGAATTTTTAGGGAAATCTAATATAAATTTGCAGGACCATTCAGAAAGTTAAAATTCTCCATCTAAAATTGAAAAATTCCATACAGACCATATACAAAACATTCTTTGTGATTCAGTTCATTCTACATCCAATTCAGAACTTGATTTTGCATGTTTAACATAGTGTTTTCAGAACAATTTGAGATATTTAAATGACTAGCTTCACAATTTTTGATGCTGGTATCATTTGAATTTAAATTTTAGTTAGCTATTGATGTGATAATATTGTGCAGAATATCTCACAAAGAGCAAACAGCTGGCACAAAATGGAAACTAAAAAATTAAAATTATGAGATGATTCAACTATATTTTCCACTTGTTTAATTTAATTCAATTTACTCTATCATATTGTAGTTTATTGCCTCAAGAAGATAAAACTAACCAGATGAATTTTATATTACAATTTAAATCACAGCATATGTTATAATTAAAAATGTAAATGCAGAAATGTAATTTTTTCAAGAACTTAGTGCCAAAAGTACTCCATCAGTACAACATTTAGTTATATAAATTTTAATATTATTATATAGCTTGCTTAGTTGAAGGAAGATACATAGGCATAGTGCTTAGAGACACAGACAAAATCCATGCCCTGATGTGTGTACAAATCTTTTTTAAACTATGTCGTCCCTTGTCCTTAAAGTACTTACGATTTATAGCATGAAATTCTGGTCCAGTATTTTTTGTTAATGCTTGGAATCTGGAAAATAAAAACAAGTTAAAAATATCAAAGATCTTTTCCATTTTTACCCTCCACTGAAATATATAAAGTACTCCTATCACTTTATTTTCCTAAACATTTTTCAGGGAATTATTTTCATGGAGTATTTTCAAGTATATGCCAGAATTTTGGGGTCTCTATGAAACGTTGGAGAAATGCTCTTTGAACATACTAGATCAAAGACTAAAGTTACCAGCCGTATCTGAATAGAGAAAATTCTTGGTGAAATTATCTGGTTAACAAATCTATTCATTTAACTCACAACTGTCCCCAAAGAAGGCTTCCGTGTACTGACATTGGTGCCTGGCTTTGGGTTACATGGCCTTCCAGCTCTCTCATAACTCCACACGATGCATCATGTGTTGACTATGATATTCTTTTGGAAACCATAAAGTACATTGTGTTTGGGAGAGGACAGAGGGTGCTGGCAAGACATAATGGAGACAGAGCTAACCTGGTCTAGGAATCAAGCACAGGCTCCTAACAACAATGGAAATTTAAGCTGAGCCCTGAACAACAGGAATGAGTATGACAAATGAAAAGAAGAAAGTTTTGGAACATAGAGTTGTTCACAACTTTTATTTATTCATTAGTCTTTTAACGTTCTTGGGAAAAGTTGTAATGGTCTGACTTTGCCTTTTAGTAACAGCAATTTGTGTTCTCTCCCTCTCTCTCTCTGATTAGCCTGGGCTAGCGTTTTTTTAGTTTTATTATTTTATTGATCTTTACAGAGAATTAGCTTTAGGTTTCACTGATTTTCCCCTTTATTTGTTACATATATGTTTATAAATTATAATCAGATAATTTACAATCAATAAAATGTACCCAATTCAAACATTTTGACAAATTTTAACAGAGTGTACACATGGGTACCATCAACACAATCAAAGTATAGGACATTTCCATCCTCAAAAAGTTTTCTCATGTCCCTTTGTAATTAATCCTCCCCACACCCTCAGGCCTAGACCACCAGGTCCACCAGTGATTTTTTTCTGTCGCTATGGTTAGATTTGTCTATTCTAGAATTTCATGTAAATGAAGTCATTCATTTTATACTATTTGGAATCTGACTCCTTTCCCTTGGCATATTTTTATTTTGAGATTTATTCATGGTTTTACATGTATCAATAGTTTATCAATTTTCTTTGTTAAATAATAACCAATAGTATATACCTAAAAAATTTTATCCCTTCAAATGTTGAATATTTTTAATTTTTCCAGTTCTGGGATATATAAATAATGCTGCTATGGACATTTCTCTATAACTCTTATGTAGACATTTGTTTTCACATTTTTGAAAAAAATACCTAGAAATGAAATTACCATGTTAGTTTGTATGTTTAGGTTTCATAATTGGCATTGCATTATATATTTCTTTCTGTTTCTTGCTTTTTGTTCATTCAGCACTAAGCTTGTAAAATATATGTTGCTGTGTGTATATCTGGTCTAATGCTTATAATTCTTGCCTAGTGCTCCATGTTGTAAACCCAGCAGATATTATCAAGTAACTGTCTATGTGTTAAAAATTGCCTCTAACCCATTCCACCACATATTTCTACCAGACTTACAAGTTTGTAACAAGTTTTCTATTCTGTAGTGTCCATTCTATATTAAGAGAAGATATTAGTGTTTTCACTCAATTCTAAGATTTTTATCTACCTTAGTTTAAAGACAGTGAACCTTTTATTGGATAATCTATGCAAACGTATCTCTAAAATAAAGACTGATCAGCTAATGCTATGTGAAAATGTAAATGTGATCATTTATTTGTAGGAAAAAAGTTTCAGAAAGAGTGGGACATCAAATAATATTGTAAGATAAATTATAGGACAACTTGTAATTAAGGTAAACCATGAAACTTATCAGATAATTGATTATATTTATACCTGGTGATAAATTGATTATAAGTGTAATGAATGTGTTTAATTATCTAAGTAATATAATGTAGCTTACAGAGTAATTTATATTTTTAAAATTCAGATATAATTGACATATAACATTGTATAAATATAAGGTATACAGCGTCGTGATTTGATACACATATATAGTGAAATAATTACCACAATTAGGCTAATTAACACACCAATCGCCTCAACATAAATATTTTTTATGTGTGTGTGTGGCTAGCACATGTAAGGTCTACTCTCTTAGCAAATGTCAAATAGAGTAAAGTATTTATTGGAGTCACCATGCTGTACATTAGAGCCCAGAATTTATTCATTTTATATCTGGGCCTTTGTATCCTTTGACAAATGTCTTCTTATTTCCCCTAACACTCAGCTCCTGACAACCACCAGTCTACTTTGTTTCTTTGAGATCAACCATTTTAGATTCTACATACAAATGAGATCATACAGTATATGATTTGCATTTCCCTAATCACTAGTGATGTTGAGCACCTTTTCATGTGCCTGTTGGCCATGACATGCTTTCTTTGGAAAAATGTCCATTCAGTTACTTTGCCCATTTTTTAATAAGATGGTTTGCTTTTTTCTATTGAATCATATGGGTTCCTTATGTATTTTGAATTTGAACCTTTTATCACATATATGGTATGCAAATATTTTCTCCCATTCCATTGGTTGCCTTTCATTTAGTTAATGATTTTTTTTGCTGTGCAGAAGACTTTCAGTTTAATGTAGTTCCACTTCTTATTTATTTTTGCTTTTGTTGCTTGTCTTTTGGTGTCATATCCAATAAATAATCTCCAAGACCATTGTCAAGGAATTTTTTCCCTAGAAATTTTACAATTTGAAATCTTAAGTCCTTAATGCATTTTACATTAGTATTTGTGAGTTTTGTAAGATAAGGATACAATTTATTCTTTTGCCTGTCAATATCCAATTTTCCTAACCCTGTTTATTGAAGAAGCTATCTTTTCCCCAAGGAGTATTTTTGGTTCCCTTGTCAATTACTGGTTGATGGTATATTTATGGCTTTATTTCTGGGCTCTTGATTCATGTCTCTTCAATTTACTTGCCCTTTGATCTCAATTCTTTTTTTTTTTAAACATAGTATTTTTTTTTATTTAAACAATTTTTAATGTTTTATTTATTTTTGAGAGAGAGAGAGAGAGAGAGAGAGACAGCATGAGCAGGGGAGGGTCAGAGAGAGAGTGAGACACAGAACCCCAAGCAGGCTCCAGGCTCTGAGCTGTCAACACAGAGCCAGACTTGGGGCTCAAACCCACAACCATGAGATCATGACTTGAACAGAAGTCAGACACTCAACAGACTGAGCCACCCAGGAACCCCTGATCTCAATTCTCAAATGGATCTAGGAAGATTCATTTTCTTCTATTTATTGATTTTTTTCTTGTTATGGAGATGAGAGTGATGACTTCTAACCTCTTTATGTGTTTGGCTGGAAACAAAGCCATATATACATATTAAAAGTTATTTATTTATTGGGAGAGAGAGAGAGAGGGAGAGAGAGAGAGAGAATGAGCAGGGGAGGGGCAGTAAGAGAGGGAGAGAGAGAGAACCCCAAACAGGCTCTACACTGTCAGGATAGAGCCTGACACCACCCTTGAACCCACAAACCATGAGATCATGACCTGAGTCAAAAATCAAGAGTTGGACACTGAACTAACTGAAACACCCTGGTTCCCCAAAGCCATATATATTTTTTTTAATTTTTTAATGTTTTATTTATATTTGAGAAAGAGATAGAGACAGCCTGAGCAGGGGAAGGTCAGAGAGAGAGGGAGACACAGAATCCGAAGACAGGCTCCAGGCTCTGAGCTGTCAGCACAGAGCCCAATGCAGAGCGCGAACCCACAAACTGTGAGATCATGACCTGAGCCAAAGTAAGAGGCTTAACCAACTGAGCCACCCAGGTGCCCCTTAAAGCCATATTTTTAATGCAGAAATCTTTTTAAACAAAACATTTCCTCACTATAATAGTAATTATTCAATATAAAATTTTGGTATACAGAAAAATGAAAAACAAAAGTAAAAATTCTTCCATCACCATACTGCACTAATAGAAAACACAATTACTACTGTGTACAGTTTCTTTTTGTCTTTTTCTTTATGTACTTGTCTGATTACATGGCAATCATCTTTTGTAAATGCTGCTTTTCATTTAACCTCATTAAGTATACCTTGTACTTCTAAAACATGGCTTTTAATAACTACATGTTAATCTCTCATATTTCTATCACAAAATTTGCTAACAAAAACCTATGATTGAGCCTTTGCAGTGTTCCATTTTTTTTTTTACTAATGATTGGTAATCAACAGATTTATAAATGCTTTGACAATCTGATTAATTCATTACAATAAATTCCCAGGAAAAAATAATTCCTGGATTAAAGTAAAGAATACTTCTTTAAAACTTCCTTTGATTTAATGTTAATTAAATGCGGAATTCTTTTTTTCTTTTAATTTTAATCCCAGTATTGTCAACATACAGTGTTTTTTAGTTTCAGTTGCACAATATAAGATTCAACAATTCTATACGTTATTCAGTGCTCATCATGATAAGGAAATAATACTTTTAAAGCTTTTGATTCTCTTTGCTAAATCATTTCCAGCTACATTTTGCTATATATATGCTCTCACTATCAATTTGAAAAGAAGGGATACAAATTGTGACTGTAAATATCAATTTGGTTGCAAATAGACCTGAAGCTAGTCAAGGAGGCCAAATGTATTGAATTTCCAGATAGTGAATTTGGTTAGAAAAAATAGATTGGATATCTCCTTCCCCTGTATGCCCTATTTAATTGTCCATCAGATACTTTTTGAAGAGAAATCTGATGAAAATATGATGAAGTACTGAAATACTTTATATATATGCCTGCTCCTTGAAGTACAGAACCGTGTCTTATTCATACCATTTATTTAAATGAATGAGTGACTAAAAAAGTGATCAACTCCATGGAAAAGTGGCTAAAATGGATGACCTCTCTTCTTCTCCCCTTCCCCCTTGCATACATAGTCCCCACACTAGGCATGTCCTGGGGATTTTGCAGGCTACTCCCACTGCTATCAATGGTTGGTGTCATACACTAACCAACCTACATTAGCATAAGCAGCAAGTACATGTGCTATCACATGGAACAGAAAGCCCAGCAGAGAGGCAGCTGCAGAATTTAATTCCAGAATTAGTTAAATGATGCCTTTAAGGATCTGAGGTCTCTACATCTTTCTGGTGTTGCAGTCCTCAGTGTGTTGGCTTTTCCCTTAGGCTTGCTTATCCAAAGAATATGGACATAGCAGTTCTAGACTAATTATTTGTACAAGAAAATAGCTAGAAACAGGAAAAATATCAAAGTTTAAAAAAGTCTTTTTCTTAGAGTATCCCTTCAAGGATGAGGAATCTTTCTTTAGAGGTTTAGCAGCAGACATGTATTTCATTAGCCATACTTGTGATAAAGCCCCTGCCTAAACTGATTTTCAGAAGGGGAATAAGATCATCTTAGATCTTCCTTCAAGGATATACATGAGGTCAGCTTCCTCTAAAGCATACGGACATGCAAAGGAAGATGAGTGGCTACACAGGACTAGCATTTGAAATGAACAAGAAAGGATGTGTGTGAAGTGGCAACATTTACCTGCTTTAACCTATTCATCAATTTTGCCAGTTAGTTCTTTGTCAGTTTCTTTTTGTTCTTGTCTTCCAGTAGTGGTGAAATTGATCACTGATTATTGAGTGCAGCTTTTATGCTTTTGAGCAGGAATCCCCCCCTCCATGTGGATGAGTTGTGAAACGTATTCAGGATTTACAAATTCGTTCTCACATAAATAAGAAAGGATACAAAGTAACCCAAATAACACCATCATTCCTTTATATTTTAATTGTGAAAGCATGGTTGTCAAATATCTATTGTACAATCATTGTTGCAAATACACATACTTGAAACTTTTATGAATTGTTTGTAAGATAATTTACTTTTATTCTAGCATCCATTTTTATTAAAAACATGGTTGTTTCTATGGAAAGGTCTCCTATAAGTTTGACAGATTCCATCCTGTGTTAAAAAGAAAACTGAGACTCACAACTGGAGAGAAACAGCAATTACTGCAATTGTGAGCAATGGAATTACAGTCAGCTTCTCTTTGCAACTTTTTTCATTGCTCTGTTTTCTTAACTTTGATTCACATTTTACTGAGTCTAGGGGATTTTAAAAACTTCAGAAAACACTGTGTCATCTTAAATCCGAACTGCTATAAAACTTTAATGGTGCTGACCCTTCTATTTCACCTCTCAAAAAATAAAGCAAAACAAAAAAATAGTGCAATGAAATGACACTTTACTTAGCATACACTTTTATCTCATTTAATTTTATGGCAATTTTTTAAACCCTCTACAGTTTATAGAGCAATTAAACTATGTTCTCAGTCAGGAAAACACACACACACACACACACACACACACACACACACACACAAGAGCAACAAGCTAAATAGTAATTTCCAGATACCAGGCTCATTTTCACTGCTACTTATTCAAGTTGAATGAGTATTTGTTATGTAAAATGAGTAGTATCTGCTGCTAATGAAATTTTATTTTTGTTTCTCAAAGACATGTTCATATTTTCATTATGAGAGAGAATCATAGAACAGCCTTATCAGATATATCAATGAACTAAATTAATTGCAAATTTAAATGTACTTTTTCTAGTGTTCCTCATTTAAGTTGCTGCTGATTTTGCAACATGGAACGCTGAATTAGACAGAATAAACTACACTGATATTAACATGATCTTCTAATGATAATGTAACATTACTTAGGGAACCTAATCAAACATTGAATGTATTGAAATTGGTTTTGTTTTGGGATGTACTTGAGAGCATCCTTCGAGATTACTAAGTGCATGAAAATATTTGGAAATTGTTTCAATCTCTCAATTGCACATAAAAGTCTAGACTATATAAATATACAGATAGACATTTATATGAAACCTGCACATTCTCTGTAACTTTTATCAAAAATTCAACAAAACTTCAGAAATTATAAATAAAAATATATGTATTTGTTTATAGAAATAGTTAAAGCAAAGTTAAAATCATGATCAACATAAAAATTCAAATCTCCTTGAAAGTCAATGAGAGTTATATTCTTATGAATGTTCCCTGGAAATATATTTTCAAAGTGTGTGTTTGCAGCTGGATGAAAGGAAACTAGTGAAGCTTTTCTATATACATTTAGGATAACTATATAAGGACCTATTTTGTGGGCCTTTTTCCCAAAATTTCAATTCATACATGAAGTACAATCAACAGAATATGAGGACTTTTTATGATCAAAAACAAATACTGTAATGTCTATAGACAGATTGATACAATTATGTATAATATGTGATAAATATTAAGTGTACTTTGTCTCAAATAAGTTGTACTTAGAAAATACCTAATATAAGTTTTCTCCAAAGATATTTATCTATTTTCCAAGATAATAGAGAAAGAATTGTTGTGTGTATTTGAGTGACATTTCTAGTCTTATTTAAAAAAAAAAAAATTTCTAATATTATTATTGCAATAAGGCAACAAAATTTAATAAGTGTCAAAGTGACAAATGAAATATATTTTTCCTTGAAAACCTTAGTTGCCTCATTCTATAAGCCTCACTCTTCAAGCTCTCTGTACCTGAGTATTTCCATTTATATTCCTGTGGATGATTAACTCCATAATTATAAATAATAAACGTATACTATTTGCTTACCAACTTAAATATTTATTTGTTCTCTACTACAAAAGAAAAAAAATAGATAAGGATCTTAACCATTTTTGTCCCCTTCCAATTATATGCTGTTTTTAAAGTCTTATATTAGTTTTAGACATAAACCACTGTTTCTATTCCACATTTCCCTAAATTTATTCTAACTTCTTTAGATGGAAAACTTCACACTTGCTTTTTTCTCCCTCTCTACTTCTAGTGGTTACCAGTAACTATAGAATTTTTACATGTTAATGACTATAATATTTGAAATCCTACAGGTTTTCCTATTTTTTCTAGTTGTTTTTAGGAATATCTTAAAAATATAAAGTATCAGAAAGTATCAGAAAAACAAGCTTAACAAGTGTTGGTGAAGATGTGGTGAAAAAGGAACCCTTGTGCATTGTTGGTGACAATATAAACTGATACAGTCATTGTAGAAAACAGGATGAAGCTTTCTCAAAAAATTAAAAATATTAAATACCATATGACCCAGTAATTCAGTACTGGGTATTTACCCAAAGAAAATGAAAACTTTTTTTTCAGAAGATGCACTCCTGTGTTTATCGTGACATTATTTATGATTGTCAATATATGGCACAACCCAAGTGTCCACTGACAGATGAATGGATAAAGAAGAAGTGGCATATAGATCTGATGGAATATTACTCGCCACAAAAAGAATGAGACCTTGCTATCTGTGATAACATGGATAGATCTCAAGAGTATTATGTTAAGTAAAGTAAATCAAAGAAAGATAATACCATACACTTTACTTATTATGGAAACTGAAAAACAAAAGAAAACAAAAGCAGAAACAGCCTCACAAAAACAGCTATCAACCTGGTGTTTGCCAGAGGAGCAGGGGCAAGGAGGAGATACAAAAGGGTGAAGGGGAGTGGGAGATACAGCTTTCAGTTGTGAAATAAATAAGTCACAGGGATAAAAGACACAGCACAGGGAAAATAGTCAGGGATGTCATAACAGTGTTCTACGGTGACAGTAGCTACACTGTGCTGAGCACAACATAATGTTGTAATAGAGCTGTTGAATCATAACGTGCACTGGAAACTAATGTACCGCTATAGGGGTGCCTGGGTGGCTCAGTCTGTTAAGCCTCTGACTTCGGCTCAGGTCATGATCTCACAGCTTGTGGGTTCCAGCCCCGCACAGGGCTCTGTGCTGATACCTCAGAGCCTGGAGCCTAATTCAGATTCTGTGTCTCCTCCTCTCTCCCTGCCCCTCCCCCACTCGCACTCTGTCTCTCTGTCTCTCGAAAATAAATAAATAATTTAAAAAAATTAAAAAAAGAAACTTATGTACCACTATATATCAACTATACTTCAATACAAAAAAGTATATAATATACTAAAATATACTATAATAAAATATATAATATAATTGAATTTAATTTAATAATGTATATAATATAAATGTAGTAGAGCCATCATTCCAACTCCAGATACTTAGAGTGCCAGTTTTCCACCACTCACCATGTGGTCTTTCAGCCTTCATGTACACTTAACCTCTTTAACCTTTTTAATCTCTTTTTATTTAAAGCTCCAGGACAGATGAATACAGTATTAAATAATTTTAATTTGTACATACTTAGGAATTACGGAGTCCATAAGTGGTCTCAAACTCACAACTCTGTGTTTGAGAAGCTCAGGTAATACATATTTGCCCCAAAAGCCAGACATTAGTAGGTGGTTATAAAATTCACCTATTAAAATCTATTTATTAAAATCTAATAACATATACATATGAAGAAAGTATATGACTTTTAAGTAGCTGTAAGTTTTTATTTGGTGATTTTACCAAGGTTTTGTTTTCATTTTTATTACTTACAAGCCCTTATGAGACACATGAAAAACATTTTTCATGTTCCATAAAATTAACATGGAATGGCAACAGAAGGTTTTTTCTTGGGGGGAGGAAACTTTCTCATGAAGAAAGATATAGAACACAAATGTGGAAGAAAAAATTCATATATCTTAATCTGTGATTGTTTGATCAAAAAAACCCAGCAAAACAAAAAACAAAGAAAATTTATAATTTTACTTAGGTAAATATTATCCATTACAGTATCACTTAGTCTTACTGTACCTATATGGAGAAAATAAAATTATGACATATATTCCTCCAAATCAAAACAGAATTCAAAAAGAGGAAGACCAATCTTTCAAGAAATAGTGCTAAGAACCCTGCAAAACATTGGAAAGACATTTCAAGATTACCAGTAAGCAGAATTCCTCACCTGATTAAATTGTTCTTTTTTGTAATGCACCTATTTCTTCCATCAATGTAAATGACTAAAAAATTTTAGAAAAATCTCTTAAAATTTTTTTATGTTTATTTATTTTTGAAAGACAGAGACAGAGCATGAGCAGAGGAGGGGCAGAGAAAGAGAAAGACACAGAATCTGAAGCAGGCTCCAGGTTCTGGGCTGTCAGCACAGAGCCTGAGGCCAGGCTCGAACCCATGAACAGTGAGATCATGACCTGAGCTGAAGTAGGATGTTCAACCAACCGACTGAGCCACCCAGATGCCCCTAGAAAAATCACTTTTAAGAAAAATAAGAATTTGTATAATATAGCCATTGTCCAAAGGAGAGCAAGTATAATGCACTATTACAATTTGGAGACTCTAAGAAATTCACGTTAGGATGTAACAACCCTTTCTTAAATAGTTACTGCATTCTAAAGAAAAGATTACTCACTTTTTCCAAAGACTCTTTCATGACTTGTTAGCAATTTTGTTCTCTGTAACCTGATTTCTGCAGTGTAAACCCAATGTGATATAACATCTTTCTGTAGGTCTTTGCTTATGTTTCTCCTACTCATTCATTAAATTTGTTTATAAAATGCAAACGAGATTTCCTTATTAGAAAAATATATTGTTGTTTTACAAATAATTCTTAGTATATTTTAGTTAAAATATGTCACAAATTTTCTTAAACTTTAATATTTGCCTCAAAACCAATTTAAGCCAAAAGCATGTTAGAAAATTTTATTTGAAGCCTATCATTCTGTTTGAATTAGTTAACATTCTTTATAAATATATAACATTTTCTATGCTAAATAATATCCTGTTTCATTGATTAAATCAAAGAGTTAAATTTGAGAAGAGAACACAATCACCAATTAGTATCTCTTGCTTGCTCAGATTAAACTTTGCTATGATACTCATACAAGTAAACAAATCATAAAATATTTGGTGGGCTTTATGTATAGCATATGTGTACTCAACTCTTAGGAATTTGGTTTACCAACATCATTAAGGGTAGAATGTGCACAATATAACCCAGAAATGACAGTTTCAAATGAATTATAACACTGTGGAGGAGATAAAATACAGTTTGAAATATACAGATCGCAAATAAATAAAACTATTCAATTGAGAAAAATTACATTTTATACATTCAGTAACTGGCTTTGTTATACAGCATGTCTGATTTTGAAAAACCAAAGGGGAAAATAATCTTAAAATAAATACATACAAAGTGCAATTAATTTTGCTTATTAAAGGGAAAATAAACCATGATTTTTAGTTGATATTGGATTTTGATTTTTTTGAATTTTAAAGTTTTCCATAAATATCTAACGAAGTGTTGATTTATTGTATTCTAAGTTAATCAAGTATATAACGTAAAAATTTGCTTAAGATGACTCTCAACTTGCCTCCCAAACAGTGTGACCTATCTAGTTTTATATTCAAATATTTATACATCTCTAAGTTTATACATTTATAGTCCTCCATATATATGTTACATATATATATAACTTTATACACCTATTTCTCTAAATATAGATATTTATTATATATAATCTGCTGGAGGCTGAACCCGGCAGGTCCAGGGGTCCCTGAAGGATGGACTGTATAGGCGAGAGACAGTGAGAGAGCCCCAGAGATTCTTTCTGATCACCAGGCAGGCATCTCTGCTCTGTCTGGGGCCCCACTTTATTTTAAGTGTTTTGGAGATGGCACAGAAGTGGCATTTGCCTAGACAATGATTTCTGACAACACTTCTTTGATATGTAAGAATTTCCCAGAACATAGATTTGTAGAAGACTCATGCATAACCTTTATCAATAGCCATTGAGGTAGGGGATTTAGATGATTATCTTATGGGGAAGGAAGGCTTCTTTAGCATACCAGAAAATGTTTTTAGCATAAGAGGGTGAAGTTACTTCTCTGTGAGCAGGGGTCAAAAACAGTTCTTTCAGGAGATACCTTTGCTCTCATAATCACAAAAAGAAGAAGTTCCTCAATAGGTTCCTTCACAGGGAGTAGTTAGCATATACAAGGCCAGAAAATGCTCCAGGCAGAAACAAATGGGTGGGGGTAGATATTTGCCCTTAACACTAAATTAGGCTCTTTGCCTCAGCGCCAGACTCAAACCCCCTTTATTATGTAAGTCTTGGATCTGCAAGACCCTTAGGAAGAGCCTTTTGACAATCATCTTTGGAAAGGCAAGGACATGCCTTTCCTTATGATCAATCTGTGTGGGGAATATCAGTCTGATCTGGAATATTGTGAGACCTGGTCAATACCAGCAGCCTCATTTACAACATGAGCCAGTAGTAGCAGAAGGAGATACCAGTTTTGTTGCTGTGACTGCCATGCAGAGAGGCTGGTGCGGCTCCCGGCAATAATCTATATCACTAAGCTATATGTATCCACAAGCCCCATCTCTATCTCTATATTTTTTATAGTAGCTTATTTTCCCCCAAGACATAGTTACTTGAAGACATATATCAGGTGAAATAATGATGATGAATCAAATCTTTATTTCCCTACCTCTAACTGTACCCACCCTACAAAAACCCTAGCTTCCTCAAGTTCTCTCAATTAGTTCAGGGATCTCTCAGGGAGTATTCTATTTACACAAGGAACGCACCTTTGATGACAGTGGCATTTGTGATTATCTTCATCTTGCAGAGGTATAGAAAAATATATCTCTTATGCCTGTTGACACTTTTTTTTTTATTTAAAAATTTTTTTTACGTTTATTTATTTATTTTGAAGGAGAGAGAACACGCATGCACAAGTTGAGGAGGGGCAGAGAGGAGAGACAGAATCCCAGCCAGACTCCCAGCACAGAGACCGATGTGGGGGTTGAATTTACGAACCATGAGATCATGACCTGAGCTGAGATCAAGAGTTGGATACTTGACTGGGCCACCCAGGCGCCCCATGTTTGGTGACATTTTAAAGCTGTAAACACAACCGTTTAAAAATCTGATGCCATTGCTCACTCTTATTTTTCCACTTTGAATATAGGCAACATAAGCCACTGTGAGATCACTCACTATCTTTTGTAGAATTTGTAGTTGTCCTACACAAATCATAAATAAAGAATAAATGTTCTGTTTCCCACTCAGGGAATGCTGATTAATGTACAAAGCATTTAGCCTAGTGTTCATTTTGCAATACTTAAAAAAATTATAAACTAACTTTATTAAGGTATAATTTGCATTCAGTAAAAGCTTCCCATCTTAAATATGGTTTGATGATTTCTGGTAGATGTATAAACCCATGTGTTTTAGTCTGCTAAATCTGCCATTAGAAAATACCACAGATTTGATGGTTTAAACAACAGAAAATTATTTCTTCTAGTTCTGGAGGCTAGAAGTCCAAGATCAAGGTGTCCACAGGCTTTATTTCTCCTGAAGCTTCTCTCCTTGGTTTGCTATGGCCACCTTCTTTTTGTGTCCTCATGTAGCTTTTTTTGTGTTCTTACATGGCCTCAGTCTCTATATGTACCCGTGGAATCTCTTCTTTTTTACATAAGCACACTAGTCTTGTCCAATAACACCATAAAAAAACCATCATAATATACAGAACAGTCCTTATCAATTTTCTTACTGAGTTTCCATACTCAGATTTATAATTTCAACCAAGTATCCATTCAACCATAGTCCCAAACAATCACTGCCATTTCTAGTATTTCATATGAAGAAATCACTGAGTACATATTCTTGTGGTCTTCGTTTCACAAACTTAATATGATTTATGATTTTGCAGTTTATCCACGTTTTTGCGTGTATCAATCTTTATTGCTTTTTGAGGCTGAGTAGTATTACAATGTATATATACAATTTATTTATCTGTTGACCTCTTGATAGATATTTGGGTATTATGTAGTTTTTGGCTAATATGAATACAGCTCCTATGAATATTTATGCATATGTCTTTAAATGGATATAGGTTTTTATGTCTATTGCATAAATACCTGGGATTTGTGGGAAATATGGTCAGCATATGTTTAATGTGTGATTGATGTGTATTGAGTATATGATTAATACATGCTTAGATTTATAAATAAAAAAGATTGCCAAAATGTGATTTGAAAGCAATTGTACTACTTTGTCCTGTTTAAAAAAAAAAACAGCATCAATTAAAACAAAATAATTTTCACATTTGTTAAAAATCATTTGACTATACAAGTATATATGTGTCAATTTATTTATGGCTTATTTAGTTTTTAGATTGATCTATCTATTTATTTTTATACCAATACCACAATAGGTATTCATTTTTATAGAACATATTTTATGATAATATATATCTACATTTTTTACCCCAAATCATTTGACTATTATATATTATTTGTATTACATTGGAAAAGCTAGATGAGATTGTTAATTTAAAACAATTTTAACATTTATTTATTTTTTAGACGACAGAGAGAAACAGAGTATGAGCATGGGAGGGGCAGAGAGGGAGAAACAGAATCTGAAGCAGGCTCCAGGCTCAGAGCAATCATCAGTACAGAGCCCAATGAAAGGCTCAAACTCCCAAACTGAGAGATCATGACCTGAGCCAAAGTCGGATACTCAACTGACTGAGCCACCCAGGCAGCCCTGAGATTGTCAAGTTCTATTTACAAGGTCTGATGACAATTTCTCTTGAAATCGTATTAAATATATAGATGAATTTTTGGGGGGACGGTAGAATTTATATCTAAAGAATATTGGGACTTCTAACCCAGGAAATGGCACCTTTTCATTTATTTAGTGCTTTTAAAATTTCTCTCACAAAGAGGTAGTTGGAAATGAGAGGATTATTTTAATGTCCTTATCAGATAATTATGGTTATGTTTCCTTGATACTATACTAAAAGTGGGCAGGGGGTAGTTACTTAACGTTTAGTGGTGGTGTGTAACCTGAAAACACATAAATAAACCTTTTATACCTTGTTACATTAAAATCCATTGATGTACTTTGAGTAGATTTTTTTAAATCATGCATAATTGTGTAACAACACCTATTCCTCATTCAGAAAATGTTGGTTCACTGTGCAGTGAGGATTTTCCGAATTTTGACACGTTTTATCACACCGTACCTTTAAGAGGCAGCATGCCACAGACCTCTTGCACTTGTACACCCTATGCTGACTATGCAAAAATGTCAAGGCTGTGACCTAAAGTTCTACTTTGCAAGCCACTTCTCATGAGTTTTTATGCAGGTGGAAATAGAAGGGAGGGAATTAAAAACAAAAATCTGTCTCATAGTATCACACAATTTAGGGAATGTATTACAGTGAACTCTGTAGCCTAGTCTTTTTTTTTTGTGATGGATCTACACGTCCTGTAGGAGTTAGAACACAAGGAACAAGTGTGACTATATTGCTATTTCTACTCCTCTCGCATCTGAGCCAACAGTTTCATGTCTTCCATCAACATCCATGAGGTCTGTGAGGCTAACTCACAAGCTTACATGGCTATTTTACTAGGAGATCTCCTGCTTCTGCCTCTCCTTTGTATTGTCAAACTGACTACAATAGGGTAAAGTCCAAATAGTCCTAGGAGTGAGGATACAGTGCTGACATAAACATGGCTTTCCGATAGAAGCAGGCATAGGGTACTACAGGCTGCTTAGTAGAATTCAAAGGAAACCCCTGGGAATCAGAAGTAGCTATGTTGACCAAACGCTGTGGTCAAAATCTATGGCCAAACTTAGTGGTTATAAATATTCATCCTCTTTGGGTTTTTTGTTTTTTGTTTTTTGTTTTTGCTTGTTATTGAGAAGCACCTGGGGGCATGGATATGAGACAAGTGCCAGAGGGTAGGCTCATAGACAACTGCCCAGGTTTGGACTACTGAAATGAATAAAATATTCTAAATTATTTTCTATAAAATTTTTTCTATTTTAAGGCATATGAACCTGGGGTCAGTGGTCTCAAAGGAGATTTATGGATGAGCTACATGGACTATGAATCCTCAAAATCATATGCAAAATTGTTTAATGTTCCTGTTTTGATAAAATGCAATCCATCAATTTTATGAGAAGAGCAAAAGGATCCATACTCCCAAGAAGATTCGATAGACCAGTTGGAGTTGACTATATGAAACATAAAATAATTTGCAGTATTTGTATAGATGTACTTCTAACTTGTTTAATTTTATTGAAGAGTATTGCCTTAACACGTAAAAACAAAAGTATATGCAAACACACAAAAAACCCTCTTCCTCCACTACTTCAACTTCTATGAGGTGGGAGAAGGGGAGAGAGATATTGATCAAAGTGTACAAACTTTCATTTATAAGATGAATAAGTTATGGAGACCAAATGTATGGCATGGTGACTATCTGTAATAATAATGATAATAACTGAAATAATAATAATAATATCTGAAAGTTGCTAAGAGAGTAGATCTTAAGTGCTCTTTTTTCCCCTCACTTTTATTTGAGAGAGAAAGAGAGAGAGTGCATAAGTGGACAAGAGGGGCAGAGATAGAAAGAATCTTAAGCATACTCCATGCTCAGCGTAGAGCTGGACCCCATGACCCTGGGATCATGACCTGAGCCAAAATTGAAAGTTGGACACTCAGCTGACTAAGCCACCTAGGTGCCCTTCAAGTGTTCACACAACACACACACACACACACACACACACACTGTATGAGATTGATGGGTACGTTAACTTGATAATGGTAATCATTTTACAATGAATACACATATCAAACATCACTTTATACACCTTAAATGCATATAATTTTATCTGTTAATTATGCCTCTACAAAGTGGGGGGAAAATACTACCTTTTTATTTCATAAAAATCATCGGAAAATAAAAATTAAAAAGGACAGAGATCAATTGTACTACAGAGATCAATTGTACTAAATGGTAAAGAGTAGGAAAAGGAAATATGTGTACACCTTCAGGTGTGTTTATACTGACACATAAACAGAAGCTTAGATTGAAAATAATTTGAGATGTCTAAATTGATTTTTTTGAGATAAAAATACTGCACACGTTTCCATATGTTCCAAATGAAATTTCTGTTTGTGGATATTTGAATATGTGAGGAAAATATTCAAAGTACATTTTCATCAAGATTGTGAAGTGCCAACAGTTTGTGACTGAGCTCTGTGGATGTCATTTGGATCCCATCCAACTGTGTTTGTGGATCCAGTTGGCAGACCATTGCTCCCTGGATTTAGAGTGCTAATGCAATTGAACAAAGAATTAGCCCCTGTGCAAGGCAGAAGTCTGGTTTTTAAGTGAAAGATGAGAAAGCCATGTGAAATCTTTGTAGGGAGAGAACAATTAGTTGCCTGCTGCCCTATGTGCTGTCATGGCAACCTCTCACCCGAGGTGTACTTACTATTTTGAGAAACAGGAATTTCCCCTGGGGTATTGTAGCATTGCACAAGGCATATGAAAGAAGTCCTTTAATTTTATCCATGTGTTTTATAATGTCTGTACTAAAGTATTTTTATTGTTTTTCTTTTGATTTTGTCAGGTGTGATTTTAGAAAATGTAGCATGATTTTAAATGCTGGTTCCCGTGTTCTACCATTAGAATCTTGTCCATCATTATTATCCCTCAAACCACTGGACTCAGATATTTTTTCCAGATCTGCAAGAAATTCCCCTCAATATATCAATAAAATATCTAACATTTTTATAGATTAAAACTGCCTTTTCATGCATAAAACATTTATCCATCAAAATACGCTGGCATGGGTATTAATCTAACAGAATATGTTACTTTGGCCTGAATAAAGCATGTTAATGTTAAATTAGAATTGCGCACATTGAAAATGACATCTTCTTGGCAGCTTCTTTAGACTCTCCACTAAAATACCTATAAAGATGTCAAATGTTCAAAATTCATAATGGTATAGAAAACTGTGATTTAGGGAACAAAATCAGCACTAGAATTGTGAGGATCTTTCAGTAATATAAGGTTGATGAAACAGAATTAGGAAGAACAATCTGGAAACCATCATATCATGGCCATAAATAAGCCCAACTTCCTGAAAGTGAGAAGAAAGGTCCAGTCGGATCAGCCAAGGATCAGGCAAGGCAGAATGCTATCCTCTACTTACCTACCCCACCATATCCCAATCACTGATTTTTAAAAATGTTTCCTTTGCCATTTTGAGAACTAAATTCTTATTCATCATTTGAAAAAATTAGCACCTTCTAAGTTGCATGCACTGTGATAATAAATTATGTTCAGGAGAAAAAGCTTTTTTTGCAATGCATTCAGGAGCATGTAAAACTCCAAAGAAACTGATGTGAGAGGTATGAAGTAGTGTGAGTCCTGCCTGCATATGGGTTAGAGATTTTCAGGCCATCTATGGTCTAGCTCCAGCTAAGGAAATAGCAACGATTTAAAGAACAGTGGATTAATCTAGATGAAAGTTATTTTCCACTGGGCTTGGCAAGGAGCTGGGAATTTCATCCAGTATTTGAGATGATCTGAAAAGGCAATTATACTAGCATCTAAACTGGTATGGAGGAACCTGTGTTAGAAGAAACTGAAGTGATTTATCTACCTTAAACTCAGAAACACCATAGAAAAAAAATGAAAGCATGTAAAATATAAACTTATCAAGATACTTTCAGAGGAAAGTAGGTTTTAAAAAGTGTGTGTGTGTGTGTGTGTGTGTGTGTGTGTATGTGTGTGTGTATGTGTGTGCTTGAAAATTAAACCATAATTAAAATCCCATATTGCTAAATGTAGTTATTCTGGTTCATGTAACTTCTTTGGTTTTTAAATCCCTCCACATGATTATCTGTATTTATCTGCATTTTAAGGTTTTAAAAATGTTAGTCTTGACTGAATTCTAGTTCTTTTACTTCTTAGCTCTGTGATCTTGAAAAAATTTATTTTATTTCATAGACAATTAATTAAGTAGCTATATGTCTGGCTTTAGAAGCATTAACTAATCTAATCTTCATAAGAACCATTTGAAGTAGTATTATTCTAGTTTCCTATGAATAAATTGAGTCACAGAAATTTAGATATCTTGCCTAAAGTCACATAGATGGTGAGTAAAAGGGTGGACCCTGGCTCTAGACTCCAGGTTCTTGGCCATGATGTTACATTGCCTCTGATATCAGTAATACTAACCTGTCTCCCAGAGGACATGTAGGGATTGAAAGAGAACGAAGTTCGGGGTGTCTGAGGTAAGTGACTCTTGGTTTCGGCTCAGGACATGATTTCATAATTCATGGGTTCAAGTCCTGCATTGGGCTCCACGCTAACAGAGTCTGCTTGGGATTCTGTCTCTCTCCCTCTCTCTGCCCTCTTCCCCTCTCTTTCCCTCAAGTTAAATAAATAAACATTAAAAAAAGGAAAGAGACAAAGTTTAAAAGTTCTTAGCAATATATCTTGTATAATGTAAATATGTGATAAATATTAGCCTTTAAATGAGTATATTTTAAAATAAAAACTAATAAAAAGTCAGTATAATATCAGTCATAGAGTCAAATTTATTAAGCCCCATCTACAGCAAAAATAGTTGAGTGAGATATGTTACAATTTACGTGTGGTAGGACTTTAGGTAAATACACATGGATATGCATTTGGTGTATATGTAATTTGTTTTCCTTCTAGATCTCTAACAATTTGAACAGTGAGATCTGGATTATTAAATGAAAGTAACCAATGAATAATGCACTTCACACTCAGTGTCTATATATACTTTTCTGTGTATAATTAATTGAGATACTACCTCAGGAATTATTGTTTAGAATAGATTAAATAACACAGAAGCTGAAACTTCTGCTCTGTTCTTTGACTGATTGATTGATGCCCTGAATGATAAAATAGCAGATCTAAAGACAAATCTTCAAAAAACAGTTGAAAACAAATTAAAAAAAATAGAAAGATAGAAAATAGATAAATTAATGGGTAGATGAGTGGATAGATGAAAATCTATAGACAGATGGAATTATAAGTTATAAAGTTGTGTGCCATATCCTAAGGAACATCTAAATAAATTGGAAGACTTTCAAATAATCAATTGCATTTCTTAAAATATAAAATTATTTTATAAGAGTAATGCTTTACAGAGGGGATATTTAGCTTTGAAAGAGAAAGAGATCTTTTGAAAGACTTGATAACTATATTTAAACATTTAGAAATATTCATGAACTATTCATGCAAAAGAATAAAAGGATGTTTGCAAAAGAAGTCAGTCAGATAGAAACTGGTGGCAGTGAGATTCTACCCATTATTTGGAAGATATTTGATTCCCTCATTACTAGGAATTTGGGCTTTCATCCAATGAATGACTTCTTGTCAGCAATATGGCAGAAGAGATTCAAACAACTGACAGAGACTTGTTCTGGATGAACTTTAAATTCCATTCAAATGTCATTCTCTGGATCTGTAATGAAATGGAGAGAGTGAGAAAGCATGTTCTGGTGACTCCTGGATCCAGTGGTTGTATTATTTCACTTCATTATCCTTTACTACCGTACTTAGGGAGGAATTCTAAAGTTACTTAGCTACAGACTTTTCCCAAACCTTACTTGGAATATGATTTAGAGATTATTCAACCTATCCACTTGATGCAAAAAAAAAAAAAAAAAATAGCTTAGAGAAGGTAAATTTTATTGTCCAAGGTCAACTCATTAGTGACCAACTTGTGGTGGAAAACACATTTTCTATTTTGTGGCTGTTATTTTTACTCCTCCATGCTTCTGGAAAAAAAGTGAGCCTTGTTTCTGACTGTGTTTATGACATCTTCATGTGATGCAAAAGCTATCTTAGGACCTTAATAGTTTAACCTCAGAAGGCAAACCAACTTTTTGAGGTTGTCAGAGTGGAATACGGGAAGAATGTACAACCTTCTTAATAATATAGAAACCGTGATTTAACCAACATCTGACCTACCTGCTTTGTCAGGTAAGAAAGGGCTTAATGTTAAATCACTTTTAGAGAGATTTTCTTTCATCTAAAACCATCCTGACTCAGAAATAAGACAAATATAATAGAACAGAAAAATAGGTAGAAGGTATTGGGCAGACTGTGAAAATATGTAACACATTTAGGATGTATACTATGTAATAGGGAACAAGTAGACGTAAGAAGGAAGTGGAATGTTTACATCTAAGTTTTATCTTATTGCTCCACTTCAGGGAAACATGAAGGAGCCTTTTATAGAGCATGGGAGGTTGGGGGAATTCAGGATTGGGGGATGAAGAGTAGGAGGATTTAGAAGGAGGTCCAATAAATATTTTAAGGATGGATCAGGATAGTCATTCTGGATGTGTTTCGTTTAAGATGTCCATGGAAAAATGCAAGCAGAGTTATCTTATTGCCATTTAAATAAATAAATTTGAAACTCATAGTGGAAAGCCAAACATGAAAGTAATAATTTGAGAACTATAAACATCTAGATAATAGGCAAAATCATGGGTCTTACTTAGTGTGAGTATTTCAAAAAATAGTATGGAGGGAAGAGAAGAATGGACTGCTGTCTTTAGAGTCAGGAGGAAGAATTCCCCCCACTGCTTTTCCCCATACAGGGAGATCATCTAGCCTATAGCACACTTGCCCCCTTCTGTCTTCTAAACCCTTCTTTCATCAAAATTGGTGTCTTTGGAAGAAGTATGCATTCAAATCTAGGCTATGTTGGTCACTTCCTCTCTTTCTTTTGGATGCTAGCCTATCTGAAGGACACATGCATGGGATGACAGAACCGTGACTATACAGGGAGTGTGTAATAATAAAAGCTACATCTCACAATCTTAAATTTAACATAAATAAATAAGTAAATAAATAAGTGCATTTTTTCTTACATCTTTATATTTAAATTTTTTCCAATAGCGTTATAACTTAGAGAACTTATACAAGGGTTACTTTTTTGGGCATCTGCAAACCTTTGATAAACAACAATGTATCAGGAGTAGACAGATGCAGTGCCCATGAAGCACATCAGCAAGTTGTTGTTCCAGGGGCCGGAGCTGAAGAATCCTCTTGCAATAGCAGAGTCTCTAGGAATTGAGAAGCAAGGAAACAGAGCAAACTCCCCCTCTTAGTCTCCAACAGTCTTCTACTAAGAATGTTCTATCCTCAGTAGAGTCTCCTGTTCAGGACTTACATATTATAGCAATGGGTATGTTTTCTTTTTCTTTCTTTTTATTTTATTTCACATTTCTTTTTTTGGGGGGAGGGGGCTATGTTTCCTTAAAATGAGCAGCTACTTATTTCTACGTGGCGTATACAGAATCCTGTTTAGTTCTGCAAATTACTAAGGAAGAAACCTCTTCATTTTGTGTTACTGTGCTTAGACAAATGCATCATGATTAACTGATTTAATAAAAGCCGATGCAGTGTACACAGCAGGCAGTGTTCCAGGTATTCGATGCACCATGGTAGATTCTCCTTCATTCCACGTGGATAGGCAAGTAGCTATTTGATGTACTTACATCTATTATTTCTGTTAGATCAATAAAGACTCTGTTGCAATCTGTACTCCCAGGTGAAAAGAGAACGAGCTAGCAATTGACATCTTATATTGGATAGTCATTTATAATCTTAAGACAGCTATTATTTTTCCTTTCTGAAACTATTACACTACTAATATAGAAAAAGGTCAGGGTCCCATAATACACCTGAAATTATAATTCATTTTTATCTTAATATAATAATCTAAATGCCACTGTGCATACCCAAAGGTCAGTTTTAACACCTTTTCCCTTTGGGGTAAAGACAGAACTCTAATATATCTATTTTCTTACCTGAAAGTGAGGACAATGTGTTTTGATGGAGTAATTCCTACTTTAGAGCTTATTTCTTTCAGTAACAGTACAGTCCATGCATAGGAAAAAATATACAAGGTATATGCCACAAACACTAAACCCTAGAAACTCTGAAATGACTACAGTATTTTTTTTCAGGATAAGTTAATGCAGCATAATATTGAGGAAAATAATGTGCTTGAAATGGAAAAAGCATATTGATTATTTCATGTCTATATTAACAGCTCCCTTTTGAAGGTTCCAGAATTTCACATTATCTTCCAAGTTTTTGCTTCTCTCAGAAAAGATATACTTATCTTTTCATAGATGACAGATGACACAGATAGATGATAGATAGATAGATAGATAGATAGAGTATAAGCACACTTATAACAAGAAAATGTTTGTTTCAATATGATTATCCCAGAAAAATCATATGCAGAAAAATTGTATGGACGAAAGAAAACAATGGACTGGAAACCTAGCATAAGGTCAATGCATATATGTGTGTGTGTGTGTGTGTGTGTGTGTGTGTATGTGTAATTGACAAATACTAACCTGTACTGAGGTGATAAGTATTTGTAAAACATTAAAATTAGAAGGGCTACTATACTATGCCTTTTCAATTTCATGTCTTTTCATATTAGGGCAAAGAATGATTTTCCTTCTCCTCCAGTATCAATTCTAATGAATTTTGTCACAGTCTTTGAAATGTATGAATGCCAGACATGTGGTTGAAAAGATAATTCTGGGGTTCCTGAGTGGCTCAGTCAGTTAAACATTGGACTTCGGCTCAGGTCATGATCTCACGGTTCGTGGGTTCTAGCCCCGTGTGGGCTCTGTGCTAATGGCTAGCTCAGAGCCTGGAGCCTGCTTCAGATTCTGTATCTCCCTCTCTTTCTGACCCTTCCCTGCTCACGTTCTCTCTCTCTCTCTCTTTCTCAGAAATAAATAAAACATTAAAAGAAAAGAAAAGAAAAAACAATTCTCTTTCAGACAATTCTTATTCATGTTCTGCATTAGACCATTCTATTCTGCCTCACTGGCCCCTATTCTATTAGCTTAACTTGGACAAACATTCTTTTGAATTGGCATATGGCAACATATGTCTATACTTAAAATGTTGAAATTATTTAGTATTTCTTCAGTCTGAATTCTCTTAATTTTGTGCATTTCTTTAGTGTGTGTGTATACACACTGTGTCATATATTTAACTGTTAATTCCAAAGTTATGTTGGCTTTTATCACAATAACATTGATGGCTGTTCACACTGGATTTTCTATATTAAAGAAGGAGTTGGTTAAATAATTAGACACTTTATTGAATCACTGCTCCAAAGGATATACATTAATATATCTAAATCTTAAGAGAATACTGGTGGCCAAGATGTTACAAATATTATGGCATTTAGTATAGTGACGTATAGATATAGAGCAAGAACATAATATTTGATACCACCAGTGAAAGATTTACCTGATCATAGCATTTTTATTATTTTCCTTCGAAAAAATGACAATTAACATCAAGAAAAATATCCATGATTTTTGCCCTTCAGATACAAAGTAGTTTCCTTTTTTCTAATATGGAGCTACTCTCATCATTTCAATTTTCCAAGGCTAGATACACAGCTATCTTTAGGTAACTGTATTTGCCTCTCTAGACTAAGAGAAAGATCAGACCATTATAAAAGAGGAGCTATATATTTTCATCTTCAATATATGTCTGGCTTTCAGTTTTGAAGAAAAAATATTTATGAAAAAACTTTTTGGTATTTAATGCGAACAACTATTAATATTTCAGAGTAATTCTATAAGTTTAACTTGTTAAAATTTACTGTCTATTTTCTAACTAACTTTCATAAATATATTTCCAAGGTGTATAGATTATTCTAATTTTAAAAATTAAAATTATACTAAAAATACTGTTCAGTAAAAATATTACTATTAGATAAATTATACACAATATCCTGTATGGGTACAGGTATGTCTAGGTAATACTGATTTTGTATGTTCCGCATACAAAATATTTTCCTATTTTTTCTTATTTTATTTTCTTATATTTATGTTACTATGGTTTATTTTCTTTCCTTGGATCATAAAGCTGGATGTGAGACTAAAACTGTGATGCTTGTAATATTTCACCTCCCTTATGAAGGTGATTCGTCCAATAAATAAGACTTCAATCCAAATTAGATTGATGAGCATTCTGCATTGAAATTTTTCACACTCAATCCAGAATTTAAAAATCTGATTTTGTTCTAATTGTAAAATTTCAGTTATGTGAAACAAAGAGTTCACTGTGAAAGAACAAAGCCATTATCAAGGGGACAAAATGGAGTGGAGATATAATAAAAGGAGAATTCTAAGACATCAGAATCTGGTTCCAATTATTTGTGATAATGTCCTTAATCTCACCTTTCACACAGTTTGTCCAATTGAGTCAATAAAGTCAGCATTTCCAGAGTTTTGGTTACTTTTGACTGAATGGATCTTGAACAAAACATAGCTAAAGACAGGGAAGATGGAGAGAAAGTGATCAGAGGTTGGGTGGGTGGGGGGCGGGGAAATCTGTTCCAGAAACCAAGACTTATTCCTTTCATACCCAGAAGGCTTGGAACCACCATTCATTGCCTAATTAAATGAATGTCTCATGTTTCTGGTTTGCCCAAAGCCCTAGATTACCTTTGGTTACTCCTTGCCTTCTCTTGCTCCTACTAGAGACTAGAGGAGAGTGAGCAGCATCTGATATCATTCCCAGAGCTTGTTTCTGTCCTATCTCTTGTTCCTCAGACTCTAAACATGCCTTGACAGGTAGGACACTAAGGTTCCCCTTGTCCTTTTCTTCCTCATCATTTGGTAAAGCTTTTGCTAGAGAGTGTTAGGAAGTTTTCTCTCATCCCCTAGCCAAGCCTGCAAATGGTGCTTGTCCATCTATTCCAGAAAGCTACATGTCAAACGGCATCCTATCTTTGTTGCCAAAATCTGTCAAAAATTGTAAGGGTTTAAAATTTTGTTTTGTTTACAATCTAATAAATTAGGCTGCTGGCAGAACATACAAGATTCTTGGGTCAGAGGAAAGGACTTATGTGTGCATTGGTTCCCCTGTCCTCAAGTCCCAGGAGGATGATACTAAGACAGGTCCAAGGAGATGCTGCACGCATGAGGGTCATCACAGCTGAGAAACTCCAGTCGCTAAGTTTGTGTGTGCTTGATTTGGCACCAAGAGTAAACAGATACACTTGCAGCTTTGAGCTGGATATGGGGATAAAGCTTTATACTTCCCAGATGAGTTTGAACTCACTGGAAAGTTGTGAAATCTGCTGGACATTTGATGAAGGGATGGAAAACAGAGGGTTTGATCTATGACAAATAAGAGTAGTGTTTAGAGGTATTAAAAAGAATCTTCCATATTTATGCCTCAGTACATGGAGAATTTAACCAATTCATCATTTGTGATGGGAAAAATCAGAAACCTCACTGTGAACATGGATAAAAATAATAGGGTATATTCACAAAATATTTACTTTACAATAGTTAGAAACAAATGAGACATCTTTCTGTAAATCAATATTAATTATACTTGAAAATGAAAATTCACATAAAAGAAGCACGCAGAGGGATAAATTAAATATGAAATTTGTACTTATATCCCATTGTAAGGATATTTTAGAAGCAAAATGGAAATCTATTAAAATCTTTTGAACATAGTATGCCATTATCTGGTTCATTTTCTAAAAGGATCACATCAGTGTGGAGAATTCATGATAGGAGGACAGGTGAGAGTAATCAGTAAACCACACAATGATCCAGCCAAGTGACCGGAGTGGTTTGTTCCAGGGTGGTAACAGTGGAGGTGAAGAAATGTGCTTTATACTGAACAGACTGGGGAGGTAGAAATGATACAATTTATTCCTGCTTGGAAGGTGAGAAGTGAGAGAAAGAGAAGAACAAATGAATATTCCACATATTTTGGCCTGAGCAATGAAAAGGATAAAATTGTCATTCATTGTGATTGGGAAGACTATAGGAGCAGTAGGTACAGAGAATCTATTGTCTCATAACTCACTGTAGTTCTGTATCTTTGATTTATCCCTAATGGAACCTTGACTGATAAAGCAGTCACCAGTAAATAGATGATATTTGCATCAGCAAGGATGCGAGTTTAGATGGAGAAGAGTCCAACTACTGAGCCCAGGGAGGCCAAATGAAGCTTGTTAATCACTGAGATGAGAAGGAGTGGGCAAACTGAGAAGTAGCAGCTAGTATGGCAGAAGTAAAGCCAAGTTGCAAGAGTGCACTGAAAGGCAAGTCAAGAAAATGCTTCTGGAAGAATGGAATGATCAAGTCTGTCAAATATTGTGGATAGGGTACATAAGATTCAATTTAGCAAAATGATTTTCAGTGATGAGCTTGTTCTGATACATTGGTGGGGACATTTTGTCTTGAATATGTTTTTTAAAAAATTTTTAATTGTTTATTTTTGAGACAGAGAGAGACAGACCATGAGCAGGGGAGGAGCAGAGAGAGACACACAGAATCTGAAACAGGTTCCAGGCTCTGATCTGTCAGCACAGAGCCTGACATGGGGCTCGAGCCCACAAACTGTGGGATCATGACCTGAGCCAAAGTCGGATACTTAACTGACTGAACCACCCAGGTGCCCCTTGAATCTAAATGAGACAAGGGAAAGAAAATTATTTCAGACAGCGAGCATAGAAAATTAATTTAAATAATTTTGCTGTTAAGGATAAAGGAGAGACTAGCTGGAAGGATATATTTAATCTAATTTTTTAAATAAATGAGATATTACAACATATTTAGAGTATGATAAGAATAATCCTGAAGAAAGGAAGAGATTGATAAGAAAGGAGAGAATGCAGAACTATAGAAGCAATAAAAGCGAGGACATGAAAATAGATGGTGCATAGTTCAGAAGGGAAATGAGGGGCTACATCTGTGTGTGGTCTACAGACTATTCATCCAGAAAAACCAAGAGAAAGACAAAGTAGTCATGGATGGAGTGAGGTGAATTTATGTGCTATTGGGAGTATTTGAAAATTATTTTTCTTCTGTCAACAAAAGAAAGTAGGGCCTCAACTGAGAGTGAGGAAGGGAGATGCGGGGTTGGGTGTTAGTAAAAACAAAGCATGCAAAAGTCACCTAGGAAAGTTGGGAGGTAATGAAGTATGATTGTGAGGCCGCATTAAAAGCTCAATTAAGGTAAGTAATCATAAAGGTGAAATGAGACCTCTCAGCCTCATTCTGTTTTTCTTTGCTCTTTTTGTTCTGTTTTTTTTTTTTTTTTCCTTCAGCTACATCAAGCAGTTCAGGTGAGGTATAAAGTAACTATAAAGTTGGATCTACTCAAGGTGGGATGATATTGTCTACTGATATTTTAAAAGGTGAAGGAAGCAAAGGAATGGGTTGTGGAAAGTAAACTGGGAGAAAAAAAATGAGGGCATGAGAAACCAAGAAAAACCGTGGTAGGATTAGTTTCACCGTAGGACCTAAAAGACTGAAGCTAGCTTGGAACACAAAGAAGCAGAGACAAACATGAGTCCAATGTAGATTTCGGTATTGATAGGGTTCTAAAATGAATGTGAATGTGGGTTAAACAGTTGGTGAGGTAAGGGGAAGGAAAAGATACTAATGGAAAGGAAGTCAAGAAGCTCAAAAGCCAGGATGGTGCAAGGATTACCAAAATCTCACTATAGCTCTGACAGAATGGTCTGGGGTAATTTGCATCTTGGTTTAACTGGTAGAGTCTTACCTCAACAACTCATTTTTAACTCACAGGGATAATTCTTTCAAATTATATTATCCTAAGTATTACAGTGACCTCAAAAGTAACTTTACAAAGTACTTTTCCCAACAATCACAAGGGAGGTCTGGCTTGCCTTTTTTAAAAGAACATCATGAACTTTGGATATAATAGTTAATAATAAACATATTTCAAACTCTCATTATCATTCCAGTCACAATTTGGGGAGTAAATTGAATCTGTTTTTAGTCACTATGATCTGTAAAGGAGACATAATATTTTTCTGCATCATAAAAAGTGATTTCTCTGTCTTCAAAGATATTGAAGCCTGATGAAGTTTGAGCCGAAAATAAAACTAAAGGCCAATTTCATTCATAAATATTTTATAATAATCTTAAACTGTTAGCAAACAGAATCCAAGAGCACATTTAAAAAACTGCTTCATACTGAATGGAATTTATTTCAGAAATGTAAAAAATGCTTCTATATTAGGAAATAATTCAATATAATTTATTATGTTGATTGTTCTAACTTTTTGGAATTTATTATTAATACTACAAATATTGAAGAGGTAACTAGCATAATTCAATACACATTCCTAGCAAAAGCACTCAAGAAAATGGATAATTCCATCATATCATTAATCTGTATGAACCAACATAAGAGTTAAAGTTACATTTAATGAGGCATTCTCACTAAAAGTAGTAAAATAAGATTTTCTCTGCTACAGCCAGTATTTAAGACTGTATTGATGTATTAGCTATTGAGTCTGATATATGATTTTAGCTACTTACTAGCTAATAAGTTATTCTGTCACTTCGTATGTGCAGGCAAAAGACACACAACTTCCTCATCAGAGACAAAGGACTTTATTACTATAGCACAGCAGACTGCATGATAAAATGTTTGCACCCATTCCCCTTTCCTGGGGTGGGAGGGAAGTGTGCAGCCTGGCCCACATAGACATTTTGCATGTCGTGGGTATGCTTAGGGAACCTGCTGCTTTATAGTAAATGGTAAGCAAGCCTATGCTTTGTCCCAGAGAAAGGCATTATTATCTTATCCTCAAGGTTGCTTGCTGCTACATAACCCTAAGAAAAGGCTCAAGCAGTGATGAGTCAGGGCTCTACACTTGTGCTATAACCAGTAAGATGTATAGGAACTTGAGAGAGAGAGCAATATAGGAGCATTTCCCAATGTTAACCTATGGAATTAGACAGATGAAGCAATTACTTGCAGAAGATTTTGAAAGATGGAGATAAAATATCTATTTATAAATGATATATTTGTGTCACAAAACACCAGGTAAATGAACAAATTCCTGCTGAAATAATGTATTTAATAGAAAGTTATAAAATTAATTTGCAGGACTAAAGGTCTCCATACATGGAGACAATAGATAGTTAGAAAACATATTGGAGGAGAATACTTCATTTATAAGAGAAATAAAAGCATTAAACACCCACAATCCTTAATAAGATATTTCTAAAATCTATGTAAAGAAAATATTAAAATTTTCAAAGACACAAAAGTGTTTTTGATTTTTATTTCCCTGATGATTAGTGGTATCAAGCATTGTTTCATGTGCCCATTGGCCATCTTAATTTCCTCTTTGGATAAATTACAGTTTACACCTATTAGAATGGCTATCATTAAATAGATAAGAGATAACAGGTGCTAGAGAGGATGTGGTAAAAAAGGAAACTTTATACATTGTTGATGGGAATGTAAATTGATCCAAGCAATGTGTAAAACAATATGAGCTTTCCTCAAAAAATTAAAAAATAGATCTACCACATGATCAAGCATTTTCCACTCCTGCATATATATCCAAAGGGAATGGAAACAGGATCTCAATGAGATATATACACACTCAGGTTCATGGCAGTTCATGACAATAGCCATGATATGGAAACAACCCATAAGTTCATCAACAAATGAATGGATAAAGAGGATGCAGTACAGGGGCACCTGGGTAGCTCAGTCAGCTAAGCATCTGACTTTGGCTCACATCATGATCTCACATTTCACGAGTTCTAACCCTGCATCAGGCTTTGTGCTGACAGCTCAGAACCTGGAGCCTGCTTCAGATCTGTGCCTCCCTCTCTTTCTGCCCCTCCCCTTTTCATACTCTGTATCTCTCAAAAATAAATCAACATTAAGAATTTTTTGCAGCAGATATACACAATGGAATATTGTTCAGCTATGACAAACAAAAATATTCTCCCATTTGAGACAACAGTGATGGAGCTTGAGCACATTATGCTATGTGAAATAAGTCAGATAAAGCCAAGTACTGTATGATATAACTTATATGTGTAATCTAAGAAGTTAAACCTATAAAAAAGAGTAAAATGGTGGTTACCAGGGGATACAGAGGGGAGGAAAAGAGTGATGGTATTTAAGGATATAAACTTGTAATAAATAGTAAATAAGTCATAGAGACCTAATACACACTATAATGAATATAGACAATTATAGTATGCTAAATTAGATAATGTGATAGATATTGCTACATAGACAATAATATTACAATATGTAAATGTATCAAAATTACATGCTGTATACTTTAAACTTAAGCAATGTGTTACATGCCAAATTTATTCAAAATTGTGTCTTAAAAATAAGACACAAAAGTGAACTTGAAACAATTGAAAGACATACCATGTTCTGTTCTATGAAGGCTGAATGATATACAGTATCCAAAAGTGGAGGGTTCTTAATGAAACTTCACAAGTTGATATGGAATGGAGTGAAGAAACAATTACCATCAATTTATATGGAAATTCTTTGAACATTCCCACAGCAAAAAATTAATGTCTCTTAGAATTTTCTGATACCTTAAGACACATATTGCAAACAGATGCACAAAATAAATTGAGATAAAGCACAGATGCTCTCAGACACAGTTCAAAGCTATGGCAGCGGCTTAATACTGAGATGCTGAGTGTAGCTCCAAGGGAGGGGGCTTAGCAAGGCCACTCTCACTGGCAGTGTGCCCACTACCACTACAATGGCTCCCTGTAAAACAAACACTGAACACTATTTTTGCTTCCCCCTCACATTTTTCATAAAAGCAAAAATCCTGTTCACATTGCCTTTGGTTGGCAAAAACAGGTGCTAATGTTAAGTCTTTTGTAAAAGCGAATAGCCATAGCATGAAGTTTTGAAAAGCAAGGATTACCTGTATAGATGACAATGCTCTGGAAGTAATTTATAAATCTAATATTACTTCCTTCAGTAAAAATACCAACATGTTTTTCCTAAAGCTATATACCACTTGATTCTAAAAGCAAATGTCATGGGAGTCAGGTACTAAACTAGGAAAACATTAAACTAAGACACAATTAAGTTTTTGGTTTATAAATATATAATGTAAAGGAACAGAAAATGAAAAAAAGAGAATCCACATGTATATTAATGGTTATAATAAAAGAAACATCTCACATAAGTAGGAAAAAAATGACCTGTAATATTCTAATAGGGAAAACTAGACATCCATTTCTGGATAAAAATATAATTGTATTCATTCCTCATATCATATACAAAATAAATGAAAAAATGTACAAGAAATACAAATATAAAATATAAAATAATAAATTCTAGGAAAAAGCATATATTATTTTTTATAGCCCGGAAGTTGAAAAATAGTTTCTAAAATAAAGTATTAAAATACAAGTTAAAATACAAGAATGGAAAACTAAAATTTTAGTAAATTCCACTGAAAACAAGTTTAAAAAAGTGAAGTTAATGAGAAAAAAACCAAACCGATTATAGATAATGGAATGTCATGTCACAGAAAACGGACAAGCGTGTCATGTAAAGAAATGAGAAGAAAAAAGACACAAACCTGGTGTGTAAAAATGGTGCAAAATGAAATTACAAGAATCACAGAAAAAGACACCAAATGACTCTTAAATATAAGAAAATAAGTCCAAATTAACTTTATTATTAACTACAGTTTATTATTAACTAACAATAAGAGAAATGCACCTTCAACTTAAGGTAAAATTTAAGCAAAATACAGCTGTAGTTTAACTATGCATTATGTTTGTAAGACTCTTCCTTGGATATTATTACCAAAGTAGTCACAGTAATCATTCACAGATAAATGTTCATAAAGTTTCCTTCATCTCCTACTCCTCCCTTCACCTTCTTTCAGACTTATTTAAACTGTTGAAAACTGTTCTGATTCCCTGCCCCACCTAAAGAGTACTTGGGTTTAATTTACTTTTAAAAGTAACTTAACATTGGGGCGCCTGGGTGGCTTAGTCGGTTAAGCGTCCGACTTTCGCTTAGGCCATGATCTCACGGATCGTGGGTTCGAGCCCCAAGTCGGGCTCTGTGCTGACTGCCGGCTCAGAGCCTGGAGCCTGTTTCAGTCTATGACTCCCTCTCTCTCTGACCCTCCCCTGCTCACGCTGTCTCTCTCTCTCTCTCTCTCCTAGAAATAAATAAAACTTAACATTTTATTTTAATTTATTTAAATTAAAAAGAATTTAAAAGTAACCTAGCATATAAAACTGGTGGGGTTTTTTAGCCTTTTAAAAAAATACTTATTTATTTTGAGAGACTGAGAGAGAGACAAAGAGAGAGAGAGAGAGGGAACATGAGAGAGAGAAATTGGGAGAGAGAGATGGTACTATCAGAACAGAGCCCCCACCTGGGGCTCCCTTTCACCAACCGGGAGATCATGACTTGAGCCAAAATCAATAGTTTAATGCTTAACTGATTGAGCCACCCAGGTGACCTAGGTTTTCATTTTTTATTTTTATTTTTTTCATTCTGAAGTATCAATCTATGTATGCAGTACTTTTAACGCCAAGAGTAAAGGAGCCTAAGAAATTCCCAAACCTCCAAGTAAGTTTATCCATGACATTGAGTGTGAAGTCAGACTCTGCTGATTTTATAGGTATAGCTCGTTGAGAGAAATTTAAGAAAATCAATCTTGAGAACAACAAATAACTTCATTTTCTTAGAAGTGTTTAAATAGATAGTGAAGAACTCATCAAGACATACTTGTTTTCTACTTAGAAAGTGACTTGATTGTTTGCAAATGTGGGTGTTTGATTCTTTCAGCCACAAGATTTGTGGATAATAGGGCTGTGTTTTGCATAATAAAAGTCAAAATACTTGTCTACAATTTATTCAAGTGAGTAAATCTAAGTTGTATTGCGTACAGATAAATAAGCACTGTTATAAGATAAATCTCTACTCTAACACTTTGAAGAAGTATATGGAGCATATTAGGGAAAAAACAATTTTGGAAAGTTTGAAAAATAGTATCTAAAGCACATATTATTGGGCCAAAGATTACCTATGTAGCTTTTTATGATAGTTCCCTCACCCATGATCCATATTTTGTGCTTTGAAGTCTCATTTTTTAAATTTAAAAATTTTTATTTTATTTTTTAAATGTTTTTATTTATTTCTGAGAGAGAAAAAGAGAGAGAGAGAAACTGACAGTTGAGCAGGGGAGGGTAAGGGAGACACAGAATCTGAAGCAGGCTCCAGGCTCTGAGCTAGGTGTCAGCACAGAGCCAAATGCGGCTTGAACCCATGAACCATGAGATCATGACCTAAGCCAAAGCCTGGCGATCAACCGACTGAGCCACTCAGGCACCCCATGATGTCTCATTTTTATAATTTTTGCTTATTCTGACAAATTTGAAGTCAACCTTTTTATAAAATAAAAACATTTAATAAACATAAATGTTAATGTTCCTTCAAATCTTGTATGAGAAATGGACTAAGTTAAATAAAATTTAAAACTACTGCACCTTTGAGAACTCTTCTTACCTACCTCGTAAGATGTTACAAAGTTCAAATCATTTTCTCTCTCTCTACCTCTCTCTCTTTCTCTTGACAGATAGATAGATAGACAGATAGATATCCTGTTTAAAATAGTGCTGATGCACAATAATCCCTTTTTAAACATTACCTACTATTAGCTTCAATGTCAAAAGTAATTAATTTCTACATTTCATGTTAGTTTATTCCCTATGCAAATACAAATATTCTAGCTGCTTGTCTCAGTAGGTTATAGTATAGCTGTCCTCTCTGGGTTCCTGTATGTATCCTATTCAGAATAGATTCTCAAAACCTGAAAGTATAAACAATGTTGAAAGACAAAAAACGTAATTAATAGATACTAATGTTCAAAGATTTTGGTACTAAGTGAAGTCACTTTCTCTTTTTTTAAATAAACTTTATTCTTTTAGATCAATTTTAGGTTTACTGCAATATGGAACAGACAATACAGGTATTTCCCATCTACTCCTTGTCTCTGAACATGTAAAGCCTTCCTCGTTAACATCTTCCACTGAGAAGTATATTTGTTATAATTGAACTCACACTGATACACCGTTATCGTCTAAAATCCTAGTTTACAGTGGAGTTTACTTTTGGTATTGTACATTCTATGGATGTGAAAAACTGTATAAGACCTTGTATCCACAGTTATTATATCATACAGATTATTTTCAATACCTTAAAAATCTCCATGCTCTACTTCTTCATCCCTTCTTCCTTTTAATCCATGGCGACACTTATCTTTTTACTGTCTCCATTGTTTTTGTTTTTTCCAGATTGTCATATTGTTGCACTCATACAGTAAATAGCTTTTTCGGATTGGATTTCATCACTTAACATAAATTTAAGTTTCCTCCCTGTTTTTTCATGTTTTGATAGCTCCCTTCCTTTTAGTGCTAATATTAGTGCTAATGTATTGTTTGGATGTACCACAGCTTACTTATTCATTTATCTACTGAAGGACATTTTGATTGCTTTCAAGTTTTGTCAATTATGAAAAAAAATCTACTATAAATTTGAATGTGCAGATTTTATGTGGACCTAAGTTTTCAATTCCTTTGGGTAAACCACCAGAGAATGCAGTTGTTTTCAGGGCACCTGGTGACTCAATCAGTTGAGCATCTGACTGTTGATTTTGACTCAGGTCATTATCTCCTGGTCATGGGATTGACCCTTGTTTTGAGCTCTCAGCTAGTGCATGGAGCCTACTTGGGATTCTCCCTTTCCCTCCCTCTCTCTCTCTCTGTTTCTCTCCCATTTACACTCTCTCTCAAAATAAATAAACTTTAAAAAAAAAAAAGAATGCAATTGTTTTCCATTGGGCTGTATCAATTTACATTCCCACCAACAGTACACAAATGTTCCTTTCTCTTCACATTCTCACTGATATTTGTTCTCTTGTCTTTGTGATAATAGCCATTCAAACAGATGTGAGGTAGTTATCTCACTAGTGATATTGAACATCTATTTTTTAAGTTTTCCTTTAAATTCCAGTTAGTTAACATACATTATAATATTAGTTCCAGGTGTACAATATAGTGATTCAATACTTCTATACAACATCTTGTGATATTGACCATCTTTTGATGTACCTGTTGGTCATTGTATATTTTCTTTGAAAAAATGTCTATTCAGTTCTTCTATTTTGTTTAAAGTGTATTTATTTATTTTGAGAGAGCTTGAGAGAGCACACAATTTTTTTTTTTTTTTTTTTTTTTTTTTTTTTTTTTTTTTTTTTTTTTTTTTTGCGGGGGAAAAAAGAGGGAGAAAGAAAATTCCAAGCAGGCTATGCACTGTCAGTGCAGAGCCAGATGTGGGGCTGGAACTCAAAAACTGTGAGACTGTGACCTAAGCCCAAGGCAGATGCTTAACTGACTGGGCCACCCAGGCGTCTCTCTTCTATTTCTTAATTGAAGGAGTCAAAGAAGAAATCAAAAGATAAATAAAAATATATTGAAACAAATGAAAATGGAAATACAACAATAAAAATCTATGAGATGCAGTAAAAATGGTTATAAGAGAACCATTTATAGTGATAAATGCTTACATTAAGAAAAAAAGAATGATCTTAAAAAAGTGACATAACTAAGTCCAAAAGTTAGCAGAAGGAAAGGAATGACAAAGATTAGAGAAGAAATAAATGAAATGGAGACTAGCAAAAGAACATAAAAGATCAAGAATTCTAATAACTATTTTTTGGGGAAAAATAAATAAACTTGGCAAAACTTTAGCTAAGAAAAAAAAGAAAAGACTCAAATAAATTAAATCATAAATGAAAGAGGAGACATTAAAACTGATGTCCTAAAAATACAAAAGATCATTATTATGGACAGTTAGGCACCAATAAATTGGATACCCTAAAAGACATGGATAAATTTCTAGAACCATACATCCTACTAAGACAGAATCATGAAGACTTAATGAGTGAAAAAATTGAACTAGTAATAAAAAATCTCTCATGAAAGAAAAGATCAGGAACAGGGGGGTTCACTGATGAATTTTTTCAAATACTTAAACAACAAGAATTAATGCCATATTTTCTCAAACCCTCCCAAAAAATTGAAGAAGAGGAAATGGTCCCAAATTCATTTTACAGAGCCAGCACTATCCTGATATCAAAAGCAGGTAAGAACACTACAAAAAAGAAAATTATAGGCTGATATCCTTGATACATATAGACACAAAAGTTATCAATAAAATATTAGCACACCAAATTGAACAGCATAGTAGACAGATTTCATATACCACGAGCATGTTGGATTTATACCTGGGATGAAAAGATAATTTGACATATGCAAATCAATAAATGTGATACATCACATTAACTGGATAAAAGACTAAAATCATAAGATTATCTTAATAGATGCAGAAAAATCACTTGAAAAAAGGCAGTATTTTTTTCAGGTAAAAGTTCTCAACAAATTGGGTATAAAGAGAACATACTTTAAAAACCATATATGACAATCTCATAGTTAACATCATACTCAAGAGTAAATGGTGCAAGCTTTTCCTCTACGATCAGGAAAAAGATAAGGGTACTCATTTTTGCTAATGCTATTCAACATAGTACTGGAAGCCCTAACCAGAGCAATTGGGCAAGAAAAAGAAATAAAAAGCATCCAAGTTGGAAAAGAAGAAGTAAAATGATCTTTGCAGATGAGATTTTCTTATATGTAGAAATTCTAACCCCCTACCACAAAACTGTTAGAGATAATTAATGAATTCAATAAAGTTTCAGGATATAAAATCAACATACAGAAATATTTGTAGGTTTTATCAAATTGAAGAATTTCTGAATTTCTTGTCTAGTTTACTGAGAGGTTTTTTCTTCATGAATGAATATAAGATTTTGTCACTTTTCTTCTTCATCTATTGATACATTCTTTTATTTTTTTAGTATATTGATGTGTTGGATTATATTAATTGATATTTGAATGATAAATCAGCCTTGAATACTATGGATAAATCCTACTTGGTTGTGGTTTATAGTCTTTATTTTAAATATTTAATTATGTTTGAGAGAGAAGGGGAGAGAGAGAGAGAGAGCGCACAAATGGGGAAGGAGCAGAGAGAGTGAGATACAGTATCCAAAGCAGACTCCAGGCTCTGAGCTGTCAGCACAGAGCCAGACATGAGGCTCAAACCCACGAATGGTGAGATCATGACCTACACTGAAGTTGGACGCTTAACTGACTGAGCCATTCAGATTTACCGATAGTTCCTTTTATACATTGTTAAGCTGGATTTGCTAATATTTTGTTGAAGACTTTTTTCTTCTATGTTCATGAGTGACATTGGTTTGCAGTTTGCTTTTCTTATAATATCTTTGTCTCGCTTTGATATTAGTGTAATGCTGGCCTCATTGAATAAATTTGGAAGTAGCGCCCTCCTTCTACCTTCTGAAAGAGATTGTACAAAATTAGAACAATATCTTCCTTAAATGATTGATAGAATTCACCAGTGAAACCATCTGAGTCTAGTGCTTTCTATTTTGGAAGGTTATTAATTATTGATTCACTTTATTTAATAGATATAGACCTATTCACATTGTCTATTTCTTCTTGTGTGAATTTTGGTAGATTGTATATTCCAAGGAATTGGTCCATAACATCTAGGTCATCAAATTTGTGGGCACAGAGTTATCGTTTTAATGCCCATATTCCCAATAGTCATTTCCCCCTTTTCATTTTTATATTAGTAATTTTTGTACATTTTCTTTTTTTCATAGTTAGCTCAACTAGAGGCTTATTGATTTTTTAAAAAATCTTTTCAAAGAAACATCTTTTGGTCTCATTGATTTTTCTACTTATTCTGTTTCATTCATTAATTTCTGCTCTATTATTTATTTTCCTCTGCTTACTTTGTATTTTATTTGTCTTCTTTTTCTAGTTTCCTAAGATGGAAACTAGAACATTGATTTTAAATCAGTTTTTTTTCTTTTTTTCTTTTTAAGTTTATTTAGGGGCACCTGGGTGGCTCAGTCGGCTAAGCATCCAACTTCGGCTCAGAAAGAGGGAGAAAGGGCAGAAAGAGGGAGAGAGAGAGTCCCAAATATTCTCCATGCTGTCAGCACAGAGCCCAACACAGGGCTCAGTCTCATGAACCATGAGATCATGACTGAAAGCCACCGCTCAACGAACTAAGCCTAGACACCCCTCTTTTTTTTCTTTCCTAATACATTCAGTTATCTAAATTTCTCACTAAGCCCTTTTGCTTCATCCCACAGATTTTGATTTTCTCATTTCATTTAGTTCAAGATACTTTTTTCTCTTAAAATTCATTCTTCGACCCATGTGTCATTTTATTTTTATTTTTTTAATTTAAAGTTTAGTTATTTAACATACAGTGCAATATTGGTTTCAGGAGTAGAATGCAGTGATGCATCACTTACACTGAACGCCCAGTGGACATCCCAATAACTGCCCTCCTTAATACCCATCACCCATCCCAAGTCCCTCCATCAACCTTCAGTTTGTTCTCTATGTTAAGTGTCTCTTGTGCTTTATTTCCCTCTCTTTTCTTTGTTCTTCCCTTCCCATATGTTCATCTGTTTTGTTTCTTTTTTTTAATACTTTTAAAAAATATTTTATTTATTTCTGAGAGAGAGAGAGAGAGAGAGACAGTGAGAGCAGGGGAGGGTCAGAGAGAGGGAGACACAGAATCTGAAGCAGGCTCCACGCTCTGAGCTAGCTGTCAGCACAGAGCCCGACCTGGGGCTCATACCCACGAACAGTGAGATCATGACCTGAGCCAAAGTCGAATGCTTAACCAACTGAGCCACCCAGGCGCCCCTGTTTTGTTTCTTAAATTGCACATATGAGTGAAATCCTATAGTATTTGTCTTTCTACGGTTGACTTATTTTGATTAGCACGATATATTCTAGCTCCATCCATGGTATTTTTTTAAGCTTTTTTTTTTTTTTTAACATTTATTTACTATTGAGAAACAAAGACAGAGCATGAGCAGGGGAGGGGCAGAGAGAAGGGGAGACACAGAATCTGAATCAGGCTCCAGGTTCTGAGGTGTCAGAGCAGAGCCTGATGTGGGCTCACAACCACAAATTGCAAGATCATGACCTGAGCTGAAGTCGGACACTTAACCGACTGAGCCACCCAGGTGCCCCACCATCCATGCTATTGTAAATGACAAGATTTCATTCTTTTTAATGACTGAGTAATATCGCTTCCATCAAACTAAAACTTTAACTAGCCTATGATCCAACATTGCACCATTTGATACTTACCGAAAGGATACAAAATACAGTTTTGAATGGGTACATGCACACCACTGTTTATAGCAAGATTATCAACAATGGCCAAACAATGGAGAGGGCCCATGTGTTAAAGTAGGTTTTGTAATTTCTAAGTCTTTTGGAATTTTGAATCTATCTTTCTGTTATTGATATCTAGCTTAATTCCACTGTGGTCTAAGAGCAGTTAATATAGGGTTTCTATTATTAAAAAAATTTTTAAGATGTATTTTAAGGCTCAGAATGTGATCCATCTTGGTGAATGTTCCATGTGAACTTTAGGAGAATATCTATTCTTCTGTTTTATGGATTATTTACAGATGTTCATTACATTCAGTTGACTGATGGTGTTGCTAAGTTTTAGCCATGTTCTTATGAGTTTTTGCCTGCTGTATCTGCCCATTTCTGAGAGATGATTAAATTCCCAACTATACTTATAGATTCATCAATTTTTCCTTATAATTCTATCAGTTTTTCCTCACATAGTTGCATGTTCTGTTGTTAGCCACATACACGTTAAGAATTATGATGTTTTCTTGGAGAACTTACCACTTTATTATTATGTAATCATGATGCCTTGTCATCCTGATAACTTTATTTCCTCTGACGTTTGGCCTGTCTGAAATTAACACAGATATTTCTGCTTACGGTAATGAGTGTTAGCATGGTATATGTCTCTTTCATCCCTTTATCTTTAATCCACACACGTCTTCATATTTAAAGTAGGTTTCTTATAAACAACATGTAGCTTGTTTATATTTTTTAATTCATTCAGGAAATCTCTCTTTTAATTTGTACATTTAGACCACTGATGTATAAAGTAATTACTGAAATAATGGATTGATATTTACCCATGTTGTTACTGTTTTCTTTGTTGCCCTTGTTCCTTGTTCTATTTTTGTCTTTCACTTTTTCTGTATCTAGTGGTTTTAATGGATGATTCTATTTTCTCTTCTTTTTAGTGTATCAAGTTATGTTTTGTAAGTGTTCTTACTAGTTTCCTAGAGCTTACAGCATTGTTTTACAACTGATACAAATCCACACTCAAATATGATTATACCACTTTAGGTAGTGTGAATGCCTTATAAAAACAAAATTATCCTAATTCCTCCCTTCTGTCCCTTGTATCATTGATGTCTTTAATTTTATTTATACATAAGCATGCAGAAGCATAAATATATACATAAGCCTATAGAATCAAATACATGTTGCTATGATTATCTTTGAGCAAATTGTTATTTGTTAGATCAATTAAGGATAATAGAAATAAAAGTATTTATTTCACCTTTACTTTTTCCTTTTCTAATGCTCTTCCTTTCTTAATGGAGATCTGAATTTCTGACCTATGTCATTTATCTTCTCTAAAGATATGTTTTAAAATTTGTTGCAGATGTGACCATCTGGCAAAAATTTGTCTGAGAAAAATCTTGTTTCTCCTACACTTTTGAAGTATAATTTTGCATAATAAAGAAGTCTAGTTTGGTTGGGGTGTTTTTTTTTTACTCTCAACACTTTAAATATTTCACCCTACTCTACTTGTTTGCACAGTTTCTAAGAATTCAGATGTAATTCTTAAATGTAGTTCTTTTCACACTTATACTGCTTGGTGTTCTCTGAGTTAGTTGGATGCAAGATTTGCCATCTGACATTAATATGAGGGAATTCTCAGAAATTATTTTTTCAAATACTTATCTGGCAAAATTCAAAACTATTGAACTCCTCCAAACAATAACACAGAAGAAAACTTAGATGACCTTGGATATTGTGATGCCTTATTAAGTGTAATACCAAAGACACTATCTTTGAAAGAAATAATTGATATCCTGGACTTTCTTTTTTTTATTTTTCTTAATGTTTATTTTTTTCAGGAGACTGCGGAGTGGAGCAACTTGAATGGTGGCAGGGCAGAGAGAGAAGGAGATACAGAGTTTAAAGCAGGCTTCAGGCTCTGAGCTGTCCGCACAGAGCCTGATGCAGAGCTCAAACTCCCTGACCTTGAGATCATGATCTGAGCTGAAGCCGGACGCTTAACCAACTGACCACCCAGGTGCCCCGATGTACTGGAATTTCTTAAAATTAAAAGATTCTGCTCTGTGAAGGACAATACCAAGGGCAGGAAAAGACAAGACACAGATTGGGGGAAAACATTTTCAAAAGACACATTTGATAAAAGACTGTAATTCCAAAAGTAGAAAAAACTCTTAAAATGCAACAGTGGCTAAAATGAACAATGCAGGAAACAGATGTTGGTGCGGATGTGGAGAAACAAGGACCCTCTTGCACTTTTGGTAGGAATGCAAACTGGTGCAGTCACTCTGGAAAACAGTGTGGAGGTTCCTCAAAAAATTAAAAATAGAACTACCCTCTAACTTAGCAAAAGTACTGCTAGGAATTTATCCAAAGGATACAGGAGTGTTGATTCATAGGGACACATATACCCCAATGTCATAGCAGCACTCTCAACAATAGCCAAATTATGAAAACAGCCCAAATGTCCATCAACTGATGAATGGACAAAAATGTGGTTTATATATACAATGCAATACTACTTGGCAATGAGAAAGAATGAAATCTTGCCATTTGCAACAACATGGATGGAACTGAAGGGTATTATGCTAAGTGAAATAAGTCAGTCAGAGAAGGACAGATATCATATGTTTTCACTAAAATGTAGAATTTGAGAAACTTAACAGAAGACCATTGGGGAAGGGGAGGGGGAAATAGTTTCAAACAAAGAGGAAAGGAAACCATCAGAGACTCTTAAATACAGAGAACAAACTGCGGATGGATCGGGGTGTGGGGGTAAGGGAAAATGTTGATGGGCACTGAGGAGGGCACTTGTTGGAATGAGCACTGGGTGTTGTATGTAACTGATGAATCACGGGAATCTACTCCTGAAGGCAAGAGCACACTGTATACGCTGTATGTCAGCTAACTTGATAATGAATTATACTTAGAAAACAAAAAAACATATTTTGGTTGCAAATTAAAAAAAAACCTTTAAAAATGAAACAATAGGAAACAAACAACCTGATTTAAAAAACAGGACAAAGACCTGAACAGCAGACTCACCAAAGAAAATATACAGATGTCATAAAGCATGTGAAAAGATGACTTACATCTGATATCAACATGGAAATGTAAATTAAAATGAGATGCCATTGCACACTTAGTAGGATGGCCAAAACCCACAATACTGACAAAATCAAATGGTGAAAGGAATGTGCAGTAACAAGAATTCTCATTTACTGCTTGAAGGAAGGAAAAATAGTATAGTCACTTTGGAAGATATTTTGGTGGCTTATTAAAAAACTAAACATAATCATTCTATACAATCCAGTAATTGCACTTTATGATATGTACTTGAAGGATTTGAAATTATGTTCATACAACCTGAACATGAATTTTTAGCATTTTATTTATAATTGCCAAAATTTGGAAGCAATAAGATGCCTTTCATAAATAAATGGATATATCGCATTTTTGAAATACATGGACGGATATAAATAAACTGTAGTCCATTTTGACAGTGGAATATTATTCATAGCTAAAAGAAAACTAGCTATAAATCTATGAAAAGACATGGAGGAATCTTAAATGCATATTAGGAAGTGAAGGAAGCCAATATGAAAAGACTGCATACTTACTATATGATTCCAACCATATGACATTCTGGAAAGACAAAACTATAGAGAGAAAAAGATCAGTGGGTGCCTGCTTGGGGGAAGGAGATGAACAGTCAGAACACAAAGGACTTTTAGGGCAGTGAAAATCTTCTACATGATTTAACAATGATGAATATAGGTTCATTAGACATTTGTCCGAGCTTATTGAATGTACCACAACAAGAGTAAACTATAATAGAAACTATGAACTTAGGATGACTAGGATCCTTCAATGCAGGTTCATCCTTTGGTAAAAGTGCACCATTCCAATGAGTGGTGTTGATAATGGGGAAGGTTGTTTTTGAGGGGTCAGAGTACATACGGGATATCATACCTTTCTTTCAATATTGTTTTCAACCTAAAACGTCTCTAAAAATAAATCTTTAAACCAAAACAACAAGACATTATCTGTTCCTTTTTCTTTTGTCCATTTGTGTGTGTTACACCTTTTGTGGTTGTTTCTACAAGTGTTTCACAGTTTCTGCATATTGGGCTTGTTGTGGTTTTGTTTGTTTGTTTGCCTTTTTAATCTTCTGTTCTGTTTGATTTCCAGTTTTGGAGGTTTCTATTAAGATATATTTAAGCTCAGAGATTCTTGCCTCAGATACATGAAGTGAACTATCAAGTCCGTCAAAGCCATTCTGTATTTCAATTACAGTGTTTTTCATCTCTAGCATTCTTCTTTAGCTCTTTTTAGAATCCCCATCTCTCTGCCTGCCTTGCTTATGTTTTTACATGCTGTCTACTGTATCTATTAGATACCTTAGCATGTTGATCACAATTGTTTTAAGTTCCAGCTCTGGTACTTCCAATATTTCTGCCATTTTCCAAGTCTGGTTCTGCCTCTTCAAACTGTGTTTTATGCAAATTGTTTATTTTTTTCTTCTTCATAAGTAGGCATAATGTAATGGGGAAAATTAAATAGTGTAAATAAGCCTTTAGTAAATTTTGGTAAGGTTTCAGGGAGGAGAAGCACAATATATTCTTATGATTAGATTTAAACTTCTCAGTTAGGCTGTACCTCTCGATTTGAACTTCAACAGTATTTATTCACTCTCACCATCTCCTGCAACTCCCTTATGCAAGACAGGATGGCCATTGTGGGTTGTAGCTGGGAATTTCCCTTCCTCCAAGTCAGTTATGTTCAAATAAAACTCCAGAATGTTTGGCTCCAGTTGAGTCACTTCACCTAAGGCAAGTGTTTTTAAGATCAGAGTGTTCAGGAGTATTTCAGAATGGCTCCTTCACTCCTCCCCCTGAAAGAAACATGAGGGATTCTTCTCCAATATTTATTATTGGAACCTGGTAATCCCCAGAAAGTGAAACTCCCAAAAGTGTGGAGCCAAGGGTCCTCCCCTGGAATCTTATCTCTCAAATTTGCCACACCAAACTTCTAGTAAATTGTCAACTGTAGTTCAGTTTTACTTGTTCCCTCTAAGGTTTCAGTTATTGGGTTTCTATCCCCTTAAACTGTAATTTTCTGTATTCTCTTGTAGTTCTCTTCCATTTTGAGAGGCAGTGGTTTGCCCTGTGACTTCACTTCTCTTAAGGATCTGAGAAAAGTTGTTGAATTTTCATTTTATTTAGTTTTTTACTTGTTAAGATGATTAGAGACTTCCAGCTTCTTATAGGTGGACCCAAACAATGTTATTTTCTTGAGAAAAGACTAATACTTAAGTGATGGGTTCTTCCATGTTGCTATCTTTTCCTTATTTTCTTCTTTCTGCTCCATCTCTCTCTTCTTCTCTCTCTTCTCCATATCTTTTTGCTCCCCCTTCAAGAAATTCTCATTATTTTAAATTTTATCTCCAAAAAAATATTTTCCTTGATATAAAGAAGAGACAGAGACTTTGTATAATTGCACCAGGATTTAGGAAGGACCTATAATAGAGGCATATTAATCTAAAGGTACATTTCCTCAAGAGGGGACATGAAAATAATTTTAAGAGCAAGAACAAATAGTTTGCTGAAGACCTGAGCTTTCAAAGAACACTTAATAGATACACAGATATCCAAAAAACTCAAAGCAGAAAGATATTTGAATATAAACTGTTAGCTCTTACACATACATTTTTGATCCCTTTATCTAGAAAAGGTAGATATTCTTCTATATAATTCTGAAGCCCTCTTCCCACTTTGGAATCCTACAATTGTGTGATTATACATACACTGAAATTTTTATGTTTTAGCAGTGACAACATGAAATTTAGTTCTGAAGCAGAAAATTAATCATTACTACAAGTAGGATGACCAAAATTAAAAACAAGTTATCACCTTAGTTTCTCTTTGTAAAAAAATTATTAATTGGGTGATGAAAGAATAAAAGATTAACTTTAAGAAGACATAGTACTCATCTATCCAACTAATTTCAAGTTAGAAGTTTCTGAATAATTTTGAATAAGGAATTTGAAAATAGGCATTTTAAAAGAAAATAACTCTTTAATTAATGATGGAGTTAAACATTATTCCATTTTCCATCATACTGAGATGATTAAAATCATAAGGCAATGCCATTAAATGTAGATTTATTTTGATTATTTTGGATTCAAAAGGTACCAATTGAAAAGTCTAAGGGAAACTTAAAACTTCATTTCCTAGTTGAATCTAAGTTTATGTTTGTCTTGTGTGTTAAAATAGAAGTCTTTTAGTGTTTTAGCTAACCAACTGTATGTGGAAAATAAAAATTCAAAGGCAATAAGGAGAAAACAATGAAAAAAAATCCATTATTTATTTATTTATTTAATAATTTATGTTTTGGAGCTGGTTTAAGTTCACAGAAAAATTAAGAGAGATCTAAAAGAGAAACATCCTATATTCCCCCTGCTCCCACACATCCATACTCTCCTCCATCACCAACATCCCCCACCAGAGTGGTACCTTTGTTACAATTAATGAACCTACATTAATATATCACAGTCACTCAAAGTCCACAATTTACATTATAGTTCACTCTTGGTATTATATATTCTATGAGTTTGAATAATGTATCTATCTTGTAGTATCATACAGAGCAATTTAACTATCCTGCCCTGAAGTTCCTCTGTTTATCTATTCACATTCCTCCCCAACCCCATCCTCTACAATCATTGATCTTTTTACTGTCTCTACAGTTTTGCTTTTTTCCATAACATCATAGAGTTGGAACTATGCAGTTTTTAGTCCTTTCAGATTTGTTTCTCTTAGTAATATACATTTAAGTTTCCTCCATATTTTTTCACGGCTTGACAGCTCGTTTCTTATTAGTGCTGAATACTATGTTCATTGTTTGGATCTACCACAGTTTATGTATCCATCTGTCTACTGAAGTCCATTTGATTGCTTCAAAGATTTGACAATTGTAAATAAAGCTAATGTAATTATCCATATGCAGAATTTTCTGGGAACACAAGTTTCCCATTCTTTTCATTAAATACCAAGGAAGTTGCTGGATTGAACGGTAAGGGTATGTTTAGTTTGAGGAGAAACTGTCAAACTGTCTTCAAAGTGGATGGTCCATTTTGTGTTCCCTCCAGTAATGAATAGAAGTTCTTCTTACTCTACTCCCTTGTCAGCATTTGGTGTTGGCAGTGTTGTGGATTTTGGTATCTCACTGTTGTTTTAATTTGAATTTCCCTGATGGCACAGATGTGGAGCACCTTTACTTATGCTTACTTGTCATCTGTATAATTTCTTTGCTGAGGTATCTACTCAGGTTTTGGCCTATTTTAAAATCAGGTTGTTTGTTTTCTTACTGTTGAGTGTTAAGAGTTTTTCTATATTTTGGATAACAGTCCTTTATTAGATGTGCCTTTTGTAAACATTTTCTCCCAGCCTGTACCTTTTCTTCTCATTCTCTTGACATTGTCTTTTGCAAAACAGAGTTTTTACATCTGAAAAGTACAACTTATCAATAATTGTTTCAGGGACCATTCCTTTGGTATTGTCGCTAAAACCTCATCACCATTACCAAGGTCAACTAGGATTTCTTCTATGTTATCTTCTAGGTATTTTATAATTTTATACTTTTGGATTTTACCTTTGATCTTTATTTTAATTTACTTAAAAAAATTTTTTTTACAAATAGTTTATTGTGAAGTTGGTTTCCATATAACACCCAGTGCTCATCCCCACAAGTGCCCTCCCCCGTGCCCATCTCCCCCCACCTCCCCCCACACCCATCAGTCCTCAGTTTGTTCTCAGTATTCAAGAGTCTTTCATGGTTTGCCTCTCTCCCTCTCCTGCTCTATTTCCCCACTTCTTTTCCCCCATGGTCCTCCGTTAAGTTCCTCCTAATCCTCCTATATGTGCAAACATGTGGCATTTGTCCTTCTCTGCCTGACTTATTTCGCTCAGCATAACACCCTCAAGGTCCATTCATGTTGCTACACATGGCCAGATTTCATTGTTTCTCATTGCCATGTAGTATTCCATGGTATAGATAAACCACATCTTCTTGATCCATTTGTCCATTGATGGACACTTAGGCTCTTTCCATGTTTTGGCTATTGTGGAGAGTGCTGCTATGAACATTGGGGTACATGTGTTCCTATGCATTAGCACTCCTGTATCCCTTGGGTAAATTCCTAGCAGTGCTAAATAGGGGAGTTCTATTGTTAACTTTTTGAGGAACCTCCACACTGTCTTCCAGAGGGGCTGTGAGATCTGTATGATGAAAACTATAGAAAACTTATGAAGGAAATTGAAGAAGAAACAAAGAAATGGAAAAACATTCAATGCTCATGGATTGGAAGAATAAATATAGTTAAAATGTCATTACTACCCAAAGCAATCTACACATTCATTCAATCCCAATCAAAATTGCACCAGCATACTTCTCAAAACTAGAACAAACTATCCTAAAATTTGTATGGAACCACAAAAGACCCCGAATAGCCAAAGTAATACTAAAGAAGAAGACCAAAACGGGAGGTATCACCATCCCAGACTTTAGCCTCTACTACAAAGCTGTCATCATCAAGACAGTATGGTATTGGCACAAAAACAGATACTTTTGATCTTTGATCCATTTTGAGTTAATGTTTGTGAAGGATGTAAGGTCTATATAGATTCTTTTTTATTCTATATTCAATTGTTCTAGCACCATTTGCTGGAAGGACTATCTTTCCTCTATTGTATCACCCTTGTTCTTTGTCAAACAACAATTGACTATAATTTATGTGAGTCTATTTCTGGATTATATTTTGTTCCATTGATCATTTGTCTATTCTTTCACCAATACCACACTGTTCTGATTATTGTAGCTTTATAAAGAGTCTTGAATTTGGGTAGTGTCAAGTCCTCTAACTTTATTCTAATTCAGTATTGTGTTGGCTATTCTTGTCTTTTACTTGGTCTTTAGTTTCTTAAAAGCATTCCTTACATAAATTCCTGAATTACTGCTTTTAAGTTTTGAGTAAAGTACAAATAATGTCAAAACTCTTTGTGAATGTATACCAGTTTTGATCAATTGTCTTAACATAGTCAATATAGAGGCGCCTGGGTGGCTTAGTCAGTTGAGTGTCCAACTTTGGGTCAGGTCATGATCTCATGGTTTGTGATTTTAAGCCTCAAATCAGGCTCTGTGCTGACAGCTCAGAGCCTGGAACCTGCTTCTGATTCTGTGTGTGTCTCTCACTGCCCTTCCCCTGCTCTCACTTTCCGTCTCTCTCTCAAAAATAAATAAACATTAAAAAAACAAAAAAAAAATAGTCAATATAAATGCAGGCAAGTATAATTTGTTTGTCACTACCTTAGGAATATATGCAAAAAATTCCTTGTTTACTTTTTCTGTTGACTTTTAATTAATTTTTACTTTATTTTTGTAATATATAAAATGTAGAAAATTTTATATGGATGTTAGATAAACCTTTCATGATAGTTTTCTATAATTTTCTATTTATTTTGTATGTATACTTTGTAGTTAGATTTACAGTCCAGTGAGTTTCTTTGAAAACAAAGATATATATATATATATATATATATATATATATATATATATATGTTATTGAGGAGAACAATGACTAAGACTTTTTTCTAATATTACAGTTAAGAACTCTGAAAGTCACCAGATCTTACTTTTTACTTTGCCATCACCTTTCTTCCAGAAAATAAAAAGAATATTATGTGATAAATTTGTAATAAAGTTTCTAGTATTAAACTTTAGCATATAAAACACTGTGAAGAAATTACAGATACTTGAGTAACTGGGAAGATCTAAGATGACTGATATCTTTTATTTATTTATTTTTTTTTACAAATAGTTTATTGTCAAATTAGTTTCCACATAACACTCAGTGCTCATCCCCACAAGTGTCCTCCTTCATGCCCATCCCCCCTCCCCCCCACATCCATCAGTCCTCAGTTTTTGTCAGCATTCAAGAGTCTCTCATGGTTTGCCTCTCTCCCTTTCCCCCACCATTTCCCCCTTCTTCTCCCCCTTGTTCCTCCGTCAAGTTCCTCCTAATCCTCCTATACGTGCAAACATATGATATTTGTCCTTCTCTGCCTGACTTATTTCGCTCAGCATAACACCCTCAAGGTCCATCCATGTTGCTACACATGGCCAGATTTCATTGTTTCTCATTGCCATGGAGTATTCCATGGTATAGATAAACCACATCTTCTTGATCCATTCATCTGTTGATGGACACTTAGGCTCTTTCCATGTTTTAGCTATTGTGGAGAGTGCTGCTATGAACATTGGGGTACATGTGCTCCTATGCATGACTGATATCTTTTAATACTGTCTCACTCCGGAGTCTGAAGATCATGAGGCTGAAAATTCTTTTTTTAAATATTTTTTAATGCTTTATTTATTTTTGAGAGAGAAAAAGGATGAGCAGGGGAGTGGCAACGAAGATCTGAGGCAGGCTCTGCACTAACAGCAGAAAGTCCAATGTGGGGCTGGAAATCATCAACCATGAGATCATGACCTGAGCTGAAGGTGGACGCTTCCTAGTCACTCAGGCTGAGCCACCCAGGTGCCCCAATGTGTGGCTGAAAATTCTAAATCATGTGGCAGCAAGCATCTAGACTCTTAATTTTGTATTTCCTTGTAAAACTCCATTGATGATTTTCTTAACTATTTCAAATATGGATAACCTAAATTACAATGTATGCCCATAACATTTACCTCTCTGAAATAGAAGTTTGGAGTTATATTGTTGGGAGCCATTCTGAGCCCACTAGTTGAGAAAACTCCTGGTGAGGTTAAAGCAAGTTTGCATGGTCTCTTGCCAATCAGATGACGACCGATATCCACCCCCACTCAATTATTTCTGCTTGAGCACTGACCCCTAGGGTACCTTGTTGATCAATACCGGGAGTGACTTGTCCCTTTATTCTGGCCCTGGTATGATGATTGCACCTTGTGAAGGAACTTATTGTGGGAACTTCTTCTTTTGATTATGGGAACAGACATCGTGTCTCCAGAAGGTCCTGTTTCCCTCCATACTTTCCCTTGAGCTATGAACAGGCTAATGACCCTTACTTATAAAAGATTGACCTTTACATGTACAATTCTGTTTCTACTGTTGCGTTAGTTCAAGATGTTCATACAGCTCAACATGTAAATCAACTAACCAAAAATGTCTCTCATGCCCTAGCTATTCAAGAAATCATAAAAGTAGACACAAAGGTAAATGCACTCGTAGAGCCTATTCTACGTATTGGGAAATTAGCTAACCTCTTTAAAGGTATGGTTGGCTCTCTGGTGCAATAAAGCATATAACTGGAAAATCAAGTCTTTCCCGGAGAAAAAGAGCCTAACTTAGAGAAAAGGAAGAGATAAGGGCAGAAGATAAGTTAGTACCTACACCTTTGGTAACTGATGGTGTATAGAGGCCCTTCCCTAAGGCTTACATTCCACAAACACCTTCCCTTACCCTGGCAGCTGTGATGAGGATGGATAAGAGTATCTACAAACCTATGACTTAATCTTAGTGTTATTATAATGTGAACACCTTGTTATTTTCTTAGTTACTCAACTTCACTATAATTGGGGCTGTTCTGCAAGAAGACTTCTGTAAAACGTTTCTGTACATTTTCCAAAAACATCTTATCACAAAGAGCTATCCATTGTAAAAATTCCATTTCCTGATGCCATGTTAACATTTGACCTATAAATAAAGACACCAAAACCGACAGGACAGAGATGCCTGCCTGGTGGTCAGAAAGGATGTCGGGGCTCTCTCATTCTTTTTCACCCACACCGTCCATCCTTGAGGGACCCCGGACCTGTCAGAGCCGGCGCGGCCTCGAACATTATATTCTTAAATCTGGATCTGAAAAATCTCAGGTCTCTTTTGTTGGGCATAGAGTGATCCTCAATGCAATGAATGCATCATGTGCCATAAGTTTGTACACATTTTTGCTTCTATTGATGAATCTAACTTTTAAAAAATTTGAAATACTTTTGTGAGCATTTCTTTCATTTCTTGACATTTAAAAAATAAAATTCATTTCGGGCTTCAAACAAATTGATACAATGCATAGACTGGAATGATATGTCACTGGTTATATTTCTAAACCTCTTGAAGAATTTTTTGGGTGATCTTTCAAAAAAATTCCAAGATTTGGGCTCTCTCGAAAATATTACATATTTATTACTGGTAATTTTATTTTAGTTTTTAATGTGTACTTATTTTTTAGTGAAAGAGAGAGAAAGAGAGAGAGAAACCGAAGCAGGCACCAGGCTTTGAGCACAAAGTCCAACACGGGGCTTGAACTCACAAACTGTGAGATCATGACTTGAGCCAAAGTCAGCCACTTAACCAATTGAGCCACCCAGGTGCCCCTGATTATTGGTAATTTTAAAAGATTATTTCCTTCAGAGGATTTTTTAAAAATAGGATTTTATTTCTGCTGGCAGAAATTGATAATACATCACTTAGAAAATCAATCACATTCTCATTAGAACTTTTGAAATTGGTTATTGACATTTTAAATGTGGCAAATGACCCTTAGGGGAAAACTTTTGGAAGTTTTCAAATGACTCCCACCCTCTCGACACATTGAATACGATTTCATATACTATAGTCCCCAGAAAGATCTAGTTTTGGAGATTATGGGTATGTTATACTTTTGTTATTTAATTCTCTATGAAGGATGAAGGTATTTATTGATTCTCCCTCTCTCTCTGTATTTGTATTACTATGCTTCCGACAGAAAGTCACATCCTCATTAGATGCCAATTTATCCCGTATAAATTGCACCCCATGTCCTTGGATGTTCAAACACAGAACCTAAACAAACTGTTAGGTCTGAAATGATATGTAGACTTTATGAGGTGTCTTTTGTGTTCTGCCTACCTCATTAATGTTGTTTGCCCTCCTAATGTGGAAAACATCTTTAAAGGATGTGCTTCTTTGTTTCCTGAGTCACATAATGATGTGTTCTTATATCCTACAGCATTTCCCAGAACTAAATCAATTATTAAATGTGTTTCAGTTAAAAGGAGCTATTTGATGTTTTCCTAAGAGACTAACTAGATAAGTGCTGATCTATCATTCTAATATCATGTGTACTGAAACAAAAGAATTCAAGACAACCCATTGCGTTTCCTAAAACACATACATTTTCTTGGTGGTACATGAAGTGATTTTTACCTAGTACATGGGTGAATCCCTTTGATTGTTTTAAAGAGAAGTAAACCTTAATTTCTGAGTCACAGATTAATTTGGTTGAGTTGGTTGCTTTTGAACCTTTTTAATTTTAATAATTACATATTATTTTAATAGTTAATACTAATTTTATTTTTACATTGAGAAATATAGAAGAAGCTATTATTATCTTGATCCTAATGTTTAGCATAAATTGGAAAGAAATATAGTTTAAGATTGCTTCCAAAAAAACCATCGGGTAAACTAGTAGTACCCATTCTAACTGTATATAAAAAATGTTTGAAAGAAGTATGTGAATGCCTGCAATTTGATAACCACTGAACTAAATAAAAAGAAGATCCTGGAAGATAAAATGAACATTCTGATGCATGCAGTATTGGCCTCATCAGGTTATTGAAAGCTTTCAAATGTTTGATCTGAGATGAAACCTACTTAAAGATAAACCTTACTGAGTATATGCTATTATTTAGAAAATCAAACTCATCCAGGCAGGATTGTACACATAAAGACAAAAATTATACATATATACATACATTCTTTTAGTGTATGTATGTTAAGCACTAGTGTCAGGATAAAGATTTTTATATAGATTACAATTGTTCTCCTTTCATCACTCTAACGAGAACTCATTTTCTTCACCAAATTGATGTTATTTTGGAAGATCTGGTTTCAGCAACAGCTTCATATGATATATGAATAACACATTTTATTTTTCATACAGTTACCAAACGTCATAAAGAAAATGAGCTTAGTGAAATTGAACAGAGCATTTCCTAAAACAAATACTATTAAAACTTAGTTTTTTCTGCATTTTTATTTGGATAGTATAATTACTTAGAAAGGAACTATATTCCCCTAGAATGGGAGATTTCATGATCTGCAGTAAAGATTTCATAATGATATATGATCAAACACGTTTGTCACTGTCTTCATTGGTACCCACAAAAAGTAGTCAACCAGTCACTCAAGGACATCGAAAACATGAGATAAGAAGTTGAAAGCTATAACTGAACTACACGGCTGCAGTAGTTCCTTTACACAAGGGGATCCTTGGATTCACATGGATTACACAAGGGAATCCTCCCAAGGACACAGACATCTAATCAAGTGGGGAATATGTGGTAGCCAAGAAAGGACTGCATAGCCTTGTATCTGGTCATCGCAATTAAAGGAGCACTTCCTCATGCAATTCATATGTGAAAAAGTAAATATCATTTTGAACCAGACTGAAAAGTGGTTGTGGACTCTACTTTGGGAGACATTTTGCAGTAGAACTGGGGAGTGTTTTGAGAAGATGGTAATAAATGAACTTCTATCACTTTGTGTGTATGAGTAGTACATACAAAGTCCTATAGCCCTGTTTTGAGTTTGAATTTACCGTGCACACTGATTCACTGGGACTCCGTTAGTTTTTCCCCAAATTTTGTGAACCAGTGCAGGTAAATAAAGTGTTCATAAAGTTACCACCTCATCTGTTTTGTTTGTGATGATAACTTCATGAGAGGAACATTAGATAAAAGATAAAAGCACAGCTCAATTTCTGGATAGCTTTATGATAAGTTCAACCATGACTGATTCATCCCCAAATATAAGACTACAAATGTTCCCCTTGTTCCTTGAAGTTGTCAAATGAAGTCTAGCATTCCCAGGGGCATAGAAGGTTAAGTGGGGGAGTAGTTCCATTTATAGTAGATACTTTTCCAAAACACATGAACTGATTACATACTTTTCTTCTCTACTTCTTCATCTTACTCTTTTTTTCATGATACTAAAGATCGTTCAGTGGTCAAACACTATAAGTCATTAGCCAAATCCTAATTAGCTTTGAATGATTTCATACCAGGGAACTATAATGGTTAGTCCAGTCATATAATTTTTGTACAACCTTCAGACATTTTTGAGTGCAAAAGAGAGCACTATGAATAATTATGATAGTGGGGCGCCTGGGTGGCTCAGTCAGTTAAGCATCAAACTTCAGTTCAGGTCATGATCTCACATTTAGTGAGTCTGAGTCCCTTATGGGACTCTGTGCTTGGGGTCTGGGCTTTCAGCACAGAGCTTGCTTTTGATCTGCTGTCTTCTTCTCTCTGCCCCTCCCCAGCTCATTCCTCTCTCTTTCTCTCTCATAATAAATAAATAAATGTTTTTAAAAATCGGTAAAAATAGTTATTGTGGGACAGTATGCATAAAATGAAACTACTCACAGAAATTTGAACGTCACTCCATGTGTGGCTGATGCAGTTGTAGTACGCACGTATCGAGACTGAAGGAATTTCCTATTACATTTGATCATGTCATATCTTTACAAAACTTTTACTCCAAACATTGAATTCTCTTACTTTAGCACATTCTACTTCCTTTCTAATCAATTGTACTATCAAAAATTACAGTTTTGGGGTGGCTCAGTTGGTTAAGTGTCTGACTCTTGAATTCGGCTCAGGCTATGATCTTGTCGACATGAGATAAAGCTCCATATGGGGCTTTATGCTGAAAGCAGAGTCGGCTTGGGATTCACTTTCTCCTTCTCCTCTCTGCCCCTCCCCCATTGCTCTCTTTCTTTGTTTACTTATCCTGGAAAGCGTATGCATTCCTTCCAATATATACGTAGTCCCACTTATTACTGTTCAATCATCTCTTATCAGTGAGGCTATCTGTGATCACTATACTTAAAATATCAACATTTTCCAAAATCCATCATCCTTCTTTCTTGTTTTACTTTTTCCTGAGAATTTAGCACGATTTAAACATAACATATATAGTCAGTTATCCTAGAGTGTGACATATGTGTTTCTAAAAATCTTCATGTTATATAAATTGTATAATAAAACCCACAAAACTATGTGCAAAAATGTAATTAGGATACAATATTCAAAAACTGTGTCAGCACATTTCAAAAAAAAAAACAAACCAGGATCTAATGAAAACTATGGCCTGCTTTTAAATATTATAAAAAATGGGGCGCCTGGGTGGTTCAGTCGGTTAAGTGTCTGACTTCTGCTCAGGTCATGATCTCACAGTCATGGGTTCGAGCCCCACATCAGGCTCTGTGCTGATAGTTCAGAGCCTGTAGCCTGCTTCAGAGTCTGTGTCTCCATCTCCCCCTGTCCGTCTCCCAGTCATGTTCACTCTCTCTTTCTCAAAAATAAATAAATATTAGAAAAAATTTTTTTAATATTGTAAAAAGCTGGGGCACCTGGGTGGCTCAGTTGGTTAAGCATCCGACTTTGGCTCAGGTCATAATCTCATGGTTCCTGAGTTCTGGCCCCATATTGGGCCCTGTACTGACAGTTCAGGGCCTGGAGCCTGCTTCAGATTCTGTGTCTCCCACTCTCTGTCCCTCCCCTGCTCACACTCTCTCTCACTCTCTCAGAAATAAGTAAACCTTAAATTTTTAAAAAAAATATTGTAAAAAGCTAAGAAATTCATAAATTCTACAATAAATATGGCATGTATCCTTGAAAACTCCCTGGAGATTTCTATATTATATAAACATATATACTTATATCATTCATGTATTTTATATGTACCCATATACAGGTATGTATTACCTATACACCTGTATTATATGTTCTATAATAGTTTTTACACACACACACACACACACACACACACACACATGACCTTAGAACAGATACACATTCTCAAAAATGTCACAGTAGGACTGACTCAACTTCACTTTTTTTCTTTTTAATTTCTCTTTCTCTCACACAATAGAATGCATGCTGCATGGGGACAAGTACTTTTAAATTAATTTTTGTGCTGCTGCATCCCCACCACATATAGTAGTTGGTACGTAAAAGGCAGATAATATTTGTTGTATGGGTGTGTTTAAAATCTCTTTAATGACCTGAACCCTTCTTACCTCTTGAAACATAATTCTCACCACCCTTCTTTGGGCTGTATTTGAGATAGAATTAACTAATTAATTTCAGTTGTTGCAGTGACAAGCCATGGGAGTCATCACTGACTCGGGTGACTATTCCCATACTTCTAGGTCTTCAAACATCATGTCTCTCTTGCTTATAATATTTATTATCATTCTTATCAAATCTCTAAATCCTAGATGTCCTATAATTACTATCTTAAAAGTAAAGGTCTTCTGAGACAATCTGAATTCAAATTAGGTGCTCTTTCATTCCTGTCCATTTTCTTCCTCTTAGCAAAATATATAAAAAATTGCTAATTTAATGATGTCTGCTTTGTTAGACTGTTGTGGAGACAGGGGTACCCTTTCTTTCTCACCACTGTATCTTCGGCATCTAATGTTGTGCCTGCTACAAGGAAGATTGTCAATTACTACTTGCTAAATAATTGAGGGAGAGTTTCCCTGCTATATGCCAGAATATAGACACTGGGGTCAGAGAGAGTGGATCAAATAATCAGTCTGTGATGAAAAAATAAGAGGTTTTGAGCAGTGCTGCCCATTCAATTACTTTCACGTTATCTAAGAAAATAATATCACCTGCGCAAACATCATGAGTGCTAAGCGTTCTTTCCTGTTACTAGTGTACAATGTTCCATTTTCATTCGTTCTGCTACTTACTAACTGCGTATCTTTGGATTTTAGTGATTAGTTTATTGCTCCACAAAACAGGAAATTTTTACAATGCACAGGTGTAGTAAAAATCAAATTGATAGGCAGTGCACAAAGCAAAGATGCCGGTAGATGATAAATACACAATGGGTTTTAGATGTTATCAGATGTAATTGTAATGTTTATTTTAAAAGATTAAATTAGGAATTGAACATACAGAACTCCCCAAATCGTTCAGTCTGATTTCTCAAAGCTGTTACTAAGAAATATGATAGTTGGCATTCAAAAAGGATTCTCTTTTGCTAGTCCTAGATATAAAATCCTAATGTTCGCAGGCCATGCACTTAAACCTCATTCAATAGGAAACTAAGTAAATGAGGTAAAATATTTTAATTCTAATTTAAAACTCCCCAGGCAAAAGATTTCTAAACTCAGTTTTGACCGGATGTTTACCTTTATTCCAATCGTCTATGTTTAAAGATGGAGTCATGCTTTACAGTCATAACATTTACAAACTAGCTATATAACCTACAGGATCATGAGCCAGAAGCAACAAAGCTAATACCTGCACTGTAATTACTGATATACAAGTGTGTGCAATTTATAAAAGCATAAAGACGGTCTACTGATATAAACAAACTGAGGGATTACAAAGATTTGGGCAATACACCATGTAACATAAGTATGAATGGCTAATTTTACTTAGTCATTCTTGGGTCATATTAATAATTTTTCTCTTATGCTGTCTCTTTGACATTGTTTTTGTCATCTCTTAATTTACATTTCAAATATAATACTTTGGCAAAATAAGTCAAAGAATATTTGATATATGAAACTTTTAAAACTACAAACTATGGGCACCAGAGATAAGTCAGACAACTATTGTGGGCTTTCTGAATGCCCAGTAAGTTCTTGAGGGACCAAATAAATTCATTAGAATCATTCAGGGCAGAAATTTTCAAAGACTGTTAAAGATACTTTATCAAAATATGAGTCTTTCCCCTGCCATTATCAAACACAGAATACTATTGCTTTCTGGAAAGTTTGTCCTTAAAGTTGATGTTTGGCTGTCCTGTTGAACTGCGGCACTACTGTTGCTGATGGGGGCATATTATATGCTTTGGATGTGTTGGGATTTAAAAAAACCAGACTTGAGACCTTTGGGGCTAAAAATGCTAGGAATTACCATAGGGTATGCTTGCTGCTGTGATATGCTTTCTAAACTTAACTGAAAAAAATTCAGAATTGAGAGAGAAAGAGAGAGAGAGAGAGAGAGAGAGAGAATATGATTATAGGAGGGGCAGAGAGAGAGAGGGAGAGAGAGAATCTCTTGATGAAGGTGGGGCTCAATCTCATGACAGTGAGATCATGACCTGAGCCAAAATCAAGAGTTGGTTGCTTAACTGACAAGCCACCCTGGCACTCCAATGATAGTTCTTGATTAGAAAAATCAACCAACAAACCAAACAGGAAAGAAGTCATTTTAAAGAGGATTTTATAAGATCCGAACTTTATGTGTTTTTTAATGTGTCCAGAAGGGGATAGATCAGGGTTAATAACATCTGTTAAAAAGAAATATTGGGCAAGATGAATAAAATAAAATTACATGAATACTGGGGACTATCCATAAGTTTCAAACTTGATAACCTTAGTGATCAATTTATCTCATGGTAAAATAAAAATTTTAAAGGTCCAACACACTATGCTAAAAGGCATTACTTGTCTTTGCACCCTGCTGGAAAAGATCCAGTATTTAAATGCACAGATTAAATAAGTTTGGCAAATAAGTGTACTAAGCTAAGTGATATTAAATGACAGAAAAGAGTGAGAAGTGACCAGAATGTAAAACTGGGCAACATGCCATTTCTTGAGTAAAGTAAAACTCAAGCAAGCAGACACTCAGAGTGATATGCTATCATATTCAATTGAGAGAGAAATTTGGGAAATTATATTTATTCATTTCTTAGCTCCACTCCCTTAGAGCCTGGGGAGCACAATTTAATATTTATCCTTGTTTTAAATACTTAAAAATAATAATTGCAGAGGGTGCCTAGTTTTTCTAACACATTTATTTCTTACCTACTAATGTCATAGCATTGGTTCTGAATGAAAGTTAAGCATATATAACAATGGCTCTATTTGAGACAAATGAAAGTCAAACCCTTGGCCCCTTTCTGCATCCCTCATTAGAGAAATAGATTTTTGTTAGTGGATAACAGCCAGGCAGGAAGTCTGTACTACCTAAGTTTTTTGTTAGTCTTCCTTTGACTGTTTTAAGTTATTTATTGAAAAGAAATATTTTTCTTGATTTTGCCATCTATACTAAAATTATAGTTCTGTTGTTGGAAAAAAATATTTAGCTATCTTGTTTTATTTCAGGAATGGAATATTTTCCACAATTTACTTTCATAATGTTTTTCAGTATCTTCTTTGAAATGCTCCTGTAAAACTATTCAAAATTCAGATAGATTCTATGGTAAAGGAGTTCATAATATTCAATGACATTTTATTATTAATCACTCTACTTTGGTATTCTAGTGGAAAGGTTTCTGCATATAAATAATAGAACAAATAGCCATTAACTTTACTTTATTCCTGAGCAACAGTTAACATCGAGATTCTTCAAAATTAGTAGTGAATTGTTGAATGATTTATAAAATGGTATTTAAGAAGAAGTAAAAAAAAATTGTGACAAGCATTTGTCTGATATGGCTCAAGACTATATCACATACACACACAAACATCTCCCCCTCCACACACACACAGACAGTGAGACAGAAGGAGACAGAAAAATAAACATCTCCAGTGAAATACTGAAGGATAAACAAAGGGACAAAATTTGGCAAGAAATGTACTACCCAAAGCAAATATGATCATTTGTCAAAAATTACAGAATTGTTGCTAAAAGAAATAATAGTCATAAGTCTGTTTTACAGTTTATTAAATTGTTTCAAAATACATAACTTGACAAATGAATTCAAGCAACCTGGCAGGTTTATACACTGTAATAAGTGATCTGGTTAAAAAGATACAAATAATTTAAATTTGTAAAGGAAGCACATAAGATATAATAAAGATGCTGCACAGAATCACAAGTAACCTCTCCTAGTCCCTCTTTCTCTCTTTTTAATATGTACATTATAAGAGAACATTTCAAGGATTTTAGGTTTGTATGAGTTTTAAACAAGTAAGTGTCTCAAACAGAAGCAGTTTAAAGTTTGCTTCACTCCCTGGGGTACTGATAGAAATCATGGCTTCTCAGAAGGGAAACTAAATTTTCTGCCTCAGCTCAGCTCAATTTGGGAATTGAGAATAACTCTGTCCATAATTGCTTATTACCATTGGCCTTGTCTTTCTAGATTTTTGGCTTATGGAGAATGGGAGAGCAAGTCCACAGAAGCACAAATGAAATAAATTTGTCAAGTGATAAGCGTTCTCATTTTCTCCTTTGTAACTTCTAATTCTAGCACATAAAGAGGCATTGTAGATGAGTTATATAGAGGGAAATCCTTGGTTTACTTTAAGATTATTCAGTGGGTAAAAATAAGTGCTTTGTTTTGCAAAAGCAGAAATAGAGAAATGGCCTTAGAGTTTATAAGGCTTTAAAGTTTATTCTGGTCATAAGTACTATCAACTGTTGATAAAATGGATGTGGGTTTCATGAACAGAATTTACAATAACATTTACATTAGTGTTTTGAAAATATAAAGATTACAGAAGTTCTGTGATTTTGCTGAAGTTCATTACCATTAGTTATTAATGAAAGAAATACACTTAGTTCTGCCTCATGCTAATAAATTTGCATCATTTTAATAACTTTAGACATTCAAAGAGGAGATAATATACTTTCATGAGGAGTGACTAGGAATCATTAAATAAAAGCTCCCACTGTGTGGAATGGTCCCTAACTCATGTCTCTGTGAAGGGGTCCACTATAAGGATACCTTTCCTAACTTTCTGACTTCATGTTTCCCAGGTCTTCTTTATTTCTTCTCACAGAGAAAAAACAACAACAACAAAAAACAAAAACAAAAAACAAGTCACCTGATTGATGGGTGATGTTCATTTGCTCCCACTTTTATTGAGAAGAAAAAAAACCTACAAAATCTTTAGTTGCTGAGGTTTCATTCCTCTAGTCTTCTCTATACATAATAAGGAAGATATAATTAATACATGTGTCTGTTGAGAAGAATCAAACCTTTCCATAGGTGGGCTGCACCAACCTCAACCCTTGAGAGGGAGAGCTAAGGACAATGTTTATCATTTTTGGCTACAGATTAAAGTTACTTTCTCCAGGTGGCTTCAGTGAAAATACCTGATACATTAAGCTTGATTTTTCTTTCTTATGTGTTTAATTATCAACTGGCCCTAAGTTTTCAAGAGAAAGAAATGAATGCTATGTATTAACTCTTAAAATATCAAAATATAAAAGAGATTCCTCAAAACTCATATTTTTTTAGAGTGGAAAAGAAGTTACTACTATAGGAGTGCTGATATACTCAGCAAATTTATTAGTCAGAAAGTTCCTGAGGGGCTCTGTGCAGTGTTAATCTATTTATTATGCAAAATATAATCAAATGTGTCATCTTATTAGAATCCTTGTATATGAAAAATAACACATGCATAATTAATTCCATGTTATGATATTAACATATCATGGAATTCCATGTTATGATATTACACTGTCATGGAATGATAGTGTAAGAACTGGGCTGTGCATACACCAAGAGTTGAACAAATACTGGTTATATAGTTAAGGAAGAATATAGAACTACTTTTATCTTAAAGGGAAAATAAGTTATGGCTTAGTAAGATATGAATTGACCTATGTGTTCTCAGTTATTCTATTTGTCAGATATTGTGATTGTTCATGTGAAGAAAGAATAAGATATCCAAGGGATTGGAGAGATTACAGAGATGTCTTTATTACTCATTTTTGGCCTATGGTTGGATAGGCAATTTTTCTGGTTGCAGTATATATTTTAAAATTAAATGAATTCACTTAAATAGACAAGTGCAAGGAAAGTATTGATTGAAAATAATACTAATAACATGATGAAAAGTAAAAACAAAGATAAACAACAGATTTAATATTTCTACATCTGGAATTTTTATCAGGATAATTTTGTTAAATCTAGCCAAATGAAATCTTTACTTAACAAAGAATTTGGTATCTTGAAGGGGGTGCTGGAAGCAATAAAAAAGGCATATGGTATTGATATAATGAAGGGATTGGACTACGGGCCATGAGGATGTGAACACTGGGAGTTAAAAAGCTATTGACCTTTGTAATTCTGTAACAGAGCATTTGGTCTAAGTGTTTAATTCCGTACCTTGGGACATGACTGACCAAGAACCATAGGACTAATTAGTATAAGTGGGAAGATAGTAACAAAGAGTTTGGCAGATATTTGTATGATGGCTTTCAGTATAGGCTGAATAAGAGAAAGGAACATAGAGATGAATTAGGCAGTGTACAGGCAGTGTTTGAAGAAAATCTTTTGTTGAGCACGGCACCTCTGTTTTCTTCACTTTCAGTTGACTGAAGATCAACTTGAAAGGTTGAAGAAATAATGTTCTTGCACTCCAAACGAAACGTTACCTAACTGCCATCTGTGAAATTATAGCCTTACGCAGGGGGAAACTTTCCTGCCATAGTTGTTTCCAGGAACCTCCTTGTAAGATGTACCTGCTAATCAGAGGCCAGGATCCTCCTTACTATTGAAATTCTTGTGTTTTCATCACCAAAGCCTCTTGCTTAAATTGCCTCAAAGCACAGGCAATTAAGCTAAAACCTTTGGGATTTTGCAGAGTGGAGAAACCATTAGATAAAATAGGAGGCTGCAAAAATATGTCTAAGATATTTGCTTGTAGTTGTGTCTATAAGGAATTGACTGGAAGCAAATAAGCTGGAAGTCCACGAAGTTTCTAAGGCATTCATATCAATAGAGAGAGATGTACCCTGCCTGAAAACAACCCGTAACCTTTCCACAGAAGACCATCTCCAGTTATGCAAACACATGTCAACAAAAATTGGCCTGTGAAAGCTGCATAGCTACCAGGGAGTGCACCTTCACTGTTCCTAGGAAGCCTCATTAAGGAAGAAACACTAATTGTGGAAAATGATAGATAAGGCATGTCTCTAAAAATCAGCACCAGGAATGTTCTCTTTTGACGTGGCAAGAGGTCCTTCCTATTCCAACCAGTGAGATTAAATAATTGCTTTGAACCAGTGACTGTTGTGTTTTTCCTATTCTCTTTTTGCATAATTTACAGCTTTTACTGTCCTTATTTGCTATTATTCTATTTTTCCCTCCTTTAAAATTATCATGCTTAGGGAAAGAATCTTATGTTTTAGGCTATTTGTTTCTAGCCCACACAGAGCTACATCTAGTCCCAGTGGAAAGAAAAATTCATCATTTGGAAAATCTAGAGTTTGAACATCATGCACTAACTACTTGGGCCTGTGGATTGTCTGTTTTGGGGAAGGAATGATTGTTCCTAACATTGGAAGAAGTATACAAATTTGGTGTATTTATGAAAGTCCAAAGCCCCTGAAGTGTTATGAATTCCTAAAAGTGAGACACTTACAAAGTATTTACAGATGCCCAATCTTCTCTATTAAGCTTAAACAAAGGGTACAATTTGTAATGTAGCTTGAACAAAGAGTAAATGTAATTTCAAAGCAAAATGACATAAAGCATTCATTACTAAGTGCCATAGTCCTTTGTGAATTTCCCTGAATGAGTAAATTTATATCCCAATGATAGGTGGACTTCTGCTACAGGGAAAAAAAAAGTTCAAAACATGTCTGAGATTAGCCCATTATATATTTAAAATTTGATGTTCTTTTTTTTTTTTAATGTTTTATTTATTTCTGAGAGAGAGACAGCATGAGAAGGGGAGGGTCAGAGAGAGAGGGAGACACAGAATCTGAAATAGGCTCTGAGCTAGCTGTCAGCACAGAGCCTGACATGGGGCCCGAACCCACCAAACCGTGAGATCATGACCTGAGCCGAAGTCGGACGCTTAACCAACTGAGCCACTCAGGTGCCCCTAAAATTTGATGTTCTATATCCCAATATATATTCCTTAATTATAGCACAGCATTATGTTTTAATCCTAAACATTCCAAGAACCATATCATCTGCCATCTTCCTCTAGTGTTTGTGTTTTAGGTACCACAATTCTTAGCCAAATGGAATGGGCAATGATTTGTAATCTATATTTCAAGGGCTAGGATCCTTCCAGAACTCAGCAGCTCACAGGCTTTGAGTTCATCTAACATCAGAATTTTAAAACAATCAGATGCTTTTGCCTGGACTTTGACTACAGAAGGCTTGACATGCCATCCAAAGTGGATCAAATGTGTATTATAGCAGATATTTTTTGTTGCCTACCCAATATGTATGTTCCATTTTTTCCTTCTGACATGAATATTTGGTTCCGAGCATCATTTCTTCTCTGTTTTTACATTTAGGAGAATTATGCCACAGTTCTTAATATTTAAGGTTAAGACAGTTACTGGCACCTTCTGGAAGAGGTCAGTGTATGGGATGAACTGTGTTCCTTCTCAAAGTTCATAAATCGAAATCTTAATTGACCGCTACCTCAGAATATGATATATTTGGAGATAGAGTATTTAAAGTACTTAAAGCACAGTGAGGTTATATGGGTGGTCCCTACTCCAATATAATTTGTATCTTTTAAAAAAGATATTAGGATTCAGACATATCTACATAAGACCATGTGAAGACAAAGAGAGAAGACTGCCATCTACAAGCCAAGAAGAGAGGTCTCCAGAAGAAACTAATCCTGCTGACACCATTCTCTTGGACTTCTATCCTCCAAAACTGGTAAGAAATAAATTTCTATTGTTTAAGCCACACAGTGTAAGGCATTTTGTTATGACACCCCAAGGATAATGTATTTGGCTTTGTTTACAGTAACACCTTTATTCCTTGTCACTTCATTGTTCTTCTACCTGCATGGAGCAAGGATAGAAGAATGAAGTATCAGTCATTGTCCTTGCAGGATGGCAGAATACAAATGTAAAATGCAGTCTTTGGTGACACTGAGGGGCTAAAACCTATGACTATATAGTTGTTAATAGATCTGAGTATGAATCCTTTACTTAACTTTTCCCTGTATCTCTATTTCCCCAGATATAATATACAAATAATAAAAATACCTTATAGGATTGAAATAAAGGTTATATAAAGTGATATGAGGTGACAGTTTAGGGCAAGGCCTTATACAGAATAAGTTCTATAATGGTTATTAGCTGTTACTCTTATTCCTGTTATCTTTACCTTTCTCTCTGTAATTTACTCCTTATTCATGTTTTACGCAGTCCCTGAATACTCAACACATTAAACAATACAAATCTAAGCAAGAGCAAAGACAATACAATGGAGCAATGACAATCTTTTTAACAAATGGTGCTGGACAACTGAACATCCACATGCAGACAAATGAATCTCTACACAGACCTGAGACTTTTCACAAAATTAACTCAAAATATCTTAGACCAAAGTGTAAAATGCGTAAGTATAAAACTTCTAGAAGGTAACATAGGAGAAAAACTTAGATGAACTTTGATGTGGTGATGACACTTCAGATACAATGTCAAAGACATGGTCCAGGAGAGGAAGAATTGAAAATCTGGACTTCATTAATATAAAAACATCTGTCCTGTGAAAGGCAATGTCAAGATAATAAGAAGAGAAGCCACATCCTGGGAGAAAATGTTTACAAAGCCACATCCAATAATGGGATATTATACAAAATATACAAAGAACTCTGACAACTCACAAATACCAGAATAACCAATCCAATTAAGGGCCAAAGACCTTAACAGACACCTCACCCAACAAGATATACATATGACAAGTGAGCATAGGAAAACATGCTCCACATCCTATGTCATCTCAGGGAAATGCAAACTAAAGCAACATGAGATACCACTCCACAGCTATTCGAATGGCCAAAATCTGGGACACTGGCAAAATCGTATGCCACTGACAGTATGGGGAAGCAGGGATTCTCATCAGTTGCTGGTGAGAATGCAAAATGATGCAGCCACCTGGGAAGACAGTTGGGCAGTTCCTTATAAGACTAAATATACTCTTGCCATAAAATCCAGCAATCATGCTTTTTGGCATTTACCCAAAGGAGTTGAAAACTATGTTTAGCAAAAACTCACACCAGGTGTTTACAGCACCTGTTTTCATAACTGCCATGACTAGGAAACAACCAAAATGTCCTTCAGTAGGTGAACACACAAACAAATGGTGGTTTATCCAGAGAAAGGAATATTATTCAGCACTGAAAAGAATGAGCTATCAGGCCATGAGAAGACCTGGAGGAACCTTAAATTTATATCACCTAGTGAGGGAAGCCAATCTGGAAAGTCTACAAATTATATGATTACAGCTATATGACATCCTAGAAAAAGGCAAAACTACACAGACAGTAAAAGGATCAGTGGTTACCAGGGGTCATTGAGGGGAAAATGTGGACCAGAGAGGATTGTTAGGGCATTGAAAATACTTTGCATGATAATGATGATAATATGTCATTATACACCTGACCAATCCCATAAAAAGTACACTTAGAGTGAACAATAATGTAAAATATGGAATTTGTGTGATAATGATATGTCAATGTAGGTTTATCAATTGTAATAACTGTGTTACTCTGGTGGGGCATGTTGATAATAGAGGAAAGAGGCTTCGCATGGGCGGCATCAAGGAGTATATAGAAAAGCTATATACCTTCCTCTTAATTTTGATGTAAACCTAAAACTTCTCCAAATATAAAAATTTTTATAAAATCTGATCACATATGATTAGGAGAGAGAAATATTGAAATTATTGGGAACAGTCTTAAAAAACGGATGTAATCCAATATATTATTTATAAACTTTGAAAATATTTTGATATGATTTATTTTGTTACTAATTGTGGTAGCATAATGCTTGTATGTCATATATTATATGATATATATTATAACATCAAAATATATTTAAATGAATGTACATACATTATGTTTAAAGTATTTAAAGAATTTTCTTCTTTTTCTGGTAAGCATGCAGCATGCGTTACTGATTACTAAATTGAACTATCACTGGTCTGAACAGTGTAATATTATTATGATAACGTTTTTAGGGACATGAAAATTGAGTCATTTCTGCTATTTACTTAGTTACTGATATTTTCTGTAATAATTTGAAACTCTCTGTTAAGTTTTATTGCCATTCTCACGATAACCACTCTATAGACAAAGTATGTTCAAACTAAATAATTTAGTCTATTTCAAGCTAAAAAATACTTTCAACAATCATCATGATAATACATATTAGCAAAACAATTTTAATTTACATTCTAATTTCCCTAATGCATAATATATACTTATACCATAGGCAAAATATATACTTTAAAGATGGGATGTATCTATAAATTGAACTTTTTATTTTTAAATTGGTGCATAAATTATATTACTTTCTTTTAGCCAATTTATAATCATGTACTTCTATGGCAGAAAAATGTTTTGCATGTAATATATAAAGAAAACATAATCTGCTATGCTTCATTGAAGCGCATTCAAGAATGGGTCATGAAAATGAAATGAGCTATTTTCTTGAAGAGGAGCATTATTCACAAAAGAAAACATGTGAATTAAGTTATACTTCTAGTAAATTGTTAAGATTTGTCCTTCAAACCATAAGATTCACTGTAAGAGATTTTTTCTTTAATATTTTATTGTAAAATGTCAGTGCTTATGATTTCAGTCCATATATGAAGCACACCCTATTTCATATTTAATTCAACATTATTTGAGAGGTAAAGCAAGTTGTTATGGCAACTGAAGATCAAAAATAGTTTCACTTAGAAGACTTTTTAAACACTCGCTTCAACATGACTTTTAGCTACAATATGCAATATAAAAATGTTCAATTTGAAAATAGACAAGGCATTTGGAGGAAAATGTGCATGATGTCAAATGTTTAATCTGTAATACTTTTTAGATTGGTTTCTATCACATTTAAGGTTCCTCCAAGTCTTCTCATGGCCTGATAGCTCATTCTTTTCAGTGCTGAATAATATTCCTTTCTCTGGATAAACCACCATTTGTTTGTGTGTTCACCTACTGAAGGACATTTTGGTTGTTTCCTAGTCATGGCAGTTATGAAAACAGGTGCTGTAAACACCAGGTGTGAGTTTTTGCTAAACATAGTTTTCAACTCCTTTGGGTAAATGCCAAAAAGCATGATTGCTGGATTTTATGGCAAGAGTATATTTAGTCTTATAAGGAACTGCCCAACTGTCTTCCCAGGTGGCTGCATCATTTTGCATTCTCACCAGCAACTGATGAGAATCCCTGCTTCCCCATACTGTCAGTGGCATACGATTTTGCCAGTGTCCCAGATTTTGGCCATTCGAATAGCTGTGGAGTGGTATCTCATGTTGCTTTAGTTTGCATTTCCCTGAGATGACATAGGATGTGGAGCATGTTTTCCTATGCTCACTTGTCATATGTATATCTTGTTGGGTGAGGTGTCTGTTAAGGTCTTTGGCCCTTAATTGGATTGGTTATTCTGGTATTTGTGAGTTGTCAGAGTTCTTTGTATATTTTGTATAATAACCCATTATTGGATGTGGCTTTGTAAACATTTTCTCCCAGGATGTGGCTTCTCTTCTTATTATCTTGACATTGCCTTTCACAGGACAGATGTTTTTAAATTAATAAGTATACCAAATAAAGAATAGATACTGCCAAAGTGAATAAAAATTCAAGACCCAACATATGTTATATACAAGATACTATAGTTACAAAGGCACAGATTAAAAATAAAAGAGAGTCCAGTTTGTCAATTTTTCTTCCATTGCCTGTGCCTTTCTCTCATGTCCAAAAATAATTACTATACCCAATGTCATGAAGCTTTCCCCTTATTTTTTCTTCTACAATTTTTTAGCTTTAGTTAGGTTTAGTTCTTCAATCAATTTTGAGTTAAGTTTTCTCTATAGTGTTAGAAGGGTTCCATTTTTTTTTCTTTTGTATGTGGCTATCTAATTTCCCAGAATCACTTATTGAAAAGATTGTCTTTTTCCAATTGAATGATCTTGGCATTCTGTGAAAATCATATAAACACATATATGACGATTTTTTTCTAGACTCTACTGTATTTGGAATTTAAAATACCTTTGTGTATCAAACAATATTTTTAGTAAAGTAAAAAGGGAAACCACAGAATAGGAGAAAATATTTGCAACTAATACATATGATAAGGGATTTATATCTAGAATATCTTTTTTAAAAATTCCTAAAAATCAGTAACAAGAAAACAACCCAATTTAAAAATGGGCAAAAGGTTTCAATAGATATTTTTTTCCAGCCAAATTATATCAATGGCCAATAAGCATGTGAAAAGATGCTCACATCATTAATCATTAGGGAAATGCAAACCAAAGCCACAATGAGACACTTGTTACCTTGATACTGTAAAAAAAATAAGAAGGCGAACAGAAAAAAACTATTGGTGTTTTGTGGAGACAATGTGGAGAAATTGGGATCCTTGTGCACTGCTGGTAGAATGTGAAATGGTACAGTTGCTATGGAAAACAGTTTTGCAGTTCCTCATATAATTAAACATAGAATTACCATATGACCCCGCAATTCCATCTCTGCATATATGTCTAATACAACTGAAAGCAGGGACTTGAACAGATATTTGTACACTAATGTTCGTAACATCATTATTTATAACAGCCTAAAGGTGGAAACAGTCCAAATGTCCACTGTTAGATAAATGGATAAATACAATGCGGCATATACATATGATACAATATTTTTCAGCATTAATAAGGAATGAAGTTCTGGTAAATAGATGAGACATTGTACTGAGTGAAATAAGCTAGACTTAAAAGTAGAGATATGGTACAATACTCTTATGTGGGGTAACTGGAATAGTCAAATCCACATGGACAGAAAGTAGAATAAAGATTATCAGGGGCTGAGGGCAGAGGAGAATGGGGATTTACTGGATAATGGATGCGGATTTTCAGTTGGGATGATGAAAAACTTCTGGAGGTGGATAGAGGTGGCGGTAGTATAACAAAGTGATTATTCTTTAAAAAATTTTTAATGCTTTATTTATTTTTGAGACAGAGAGAGACATAGCATGAGAGGGGGAGCGGAAAGGACAGGGAGGCATAGAATCCAAAGCAGGATCCAGGCTCTGAGCAGTCAGCACAGAGCCCGACCGAGTCTCAAACCAATGAACTATGAGATCATGATCTGGGCTGAAGTCGGAGGCTTAACCAACTGAACAACCCAGGAGCCCCCAAAGTGATTATTCTTAATGTCACTATATTCTAAATTTAAAAATAGCTAAAATGATAAATTTTTTGTTATGAATAAATAAATACATAACATAATAAAAAACAAAAACCTACACATCTATATTCTAGTAAAAAGACAAAGAAAGATATATAATTTTTCATTTTCCATTTTGACCTATGAAATATTTTGAGTTAATTTCTGTGTCTTGATTCATATAGGACATATGAATACATAAACCAGACACTGGATATGAGATGCCTAATTAAGAATCATTTCCATGGGTAAGGTACGTCTGGACAAATGAAGCAATTTCTGAAGGGGCTAACAGCTAGGAACTGTCTACCACTAATATTCCCAGTGACTGAGTTAACAGATGAACATTAAAGGGAGATCTCAGTTTCCTTAAAAACTAGACTTCAGACACAATCTTCTATGCCCCATTGTATAGCAGCAATTAAATTTCTCCTTGGTAGTCATGATCAATTATCTCTATCACTATAGTGTTGCCATTCTTTGCCCATTTATTTAAACTTCAGAAAAAACACTAAATCCAGGTGGCAGATATAGTTTCCAATTTAATAGAATCATGACTGTGCTGCTAGAAGGAAACATTCTTTTCTTGGTGACTAGATCCTAAGAAGCCACTTAATATTTGGTTAAAGAAATGGGATGTGAAATTTATTGTGATTAACTATACTAATGAGTAGATATACTTCCTTCTCTACCTCTTGTCTCCTAGACAAAATCATCAACTCTTAGCCTCACATCCTGAAGAATGATATGTCAACTTCTTGGGATATAGCCTACTAACTGACCTGTAAATGAATATTCACAGATCATCTCAGTGTTCTAGCAAACCTGTTGCATCTGAGAACTATGGTAAAGTGAATCTCATGGGTAGTTAGCCCATTACCACACCTCTTTTGCTACAAAAAGTATTCCTTATTTGAGATGATCTTATATAGGATTTGATGATCATAAACAAGACAAGATTTATATCCAAATGCAGGGCCACTGGTCTAAGAGTTTAGGCAATGGGGGCCCATGGGTAGCTCAGCCAGTTAAGTGATCAACTCTTGATTGGCTCAGGTTGTGATCTTGTGGTCATGTTTCAATGAAACCATGAATTATCTTTAACCCTGCTATTCATGGCCATTTTGTGTATGGCTCCATAGATTTTAATTACATCAGCTTCTCCAAGAATGATGCTGAATGATACCTAGAGGGTTACCTTCTTGACCACTTGATTACTGAAAGCCTCCCTTTCTGTGGATGCTTTGTAATGTGCATTTACATAAAATATGAATATGTTAATAATTTTATAGAGTCCACAAATATATATAACTCATTTAGTAAGACAACATATATTTCTGTTCTTTTCTGTTATCAATTTTTTAATTTTTTTTCTTTTAAGGTCCCTTATAATTCAAACAACTTAGTAGTCATAGTCTATTAATCACTATAAATTTATACATTAGACACTCTCTTTTTTCCATAAAATGGAATATATTTACATACATGCATATATACATATATACACACACACGTACATACATAGATGTTGAGATATATATACACATCATAATCAGATCTATTCTCAGAAGTTATATCCACTGAGTGAATTACCCTTAAACAGTGTTACTCTAAATGGGGTTGTAATGGCATCTTCAAGCTGATGCCAGCACATTATATAGATCATTATATAAATTAGGTGTGAACTTTCTCCAATTTTGTGAACCACCCATAGAAAATTTCATATGTTGCTAAAGATGTTAGGTAAAGGAAAGGCATCCAAGAAGTAACAGTAGGTACTATGGGTTCATCTGCTTTGCCTGTGCCTTCTGATCACAAGTCCAGTATACCTTATGAACCTGCTTTGGCCCAATCTTGCTACACCATATTCATTTAATAACATAATGTTGCTACATATGTCCATCTTTATATTTCATTGGATCTGATGACAACCTGTTCTTGATGTGTGTTAAGTTTGCATAAAAATTTAGTATCTCATGGTGAGCATTAGTCCTATAAAAGGTTCCAAAAGCTATCATGATCTATTTGCTTTCCAAAGAGAGAATAGCTGTCAGGAAGGCAGTAAAATCTGAGGTATCTGAATGTGCTTCAGATCTCTGAATGAGCCTGAAACTCCATGAAATATTCCTATATGTCACAGATGCTATTGGTACCTTTGAGCCCATAGCTTTTAAAGTAACTGGGAAAGTTACCTGCATTTGTATCTGCTGCACAGCCTTCTCTTAACTCCATCCCACACTGATATTTGGTAGCCATACAGGCTACCATGTAGGTTGGAATGGTACTGCAAATGTGACATGTTGCCACCAAAATCCAAAGACATTAACTAAGATTAGCATTTACTTTTTTGGTAGATGGGGCATAATTCATCAGTTTGTGTGATTTTAGAAGACAAATGCCAATGAGCTTCATATTCTTGAATCTAGAACTTCACAGGTGTGTTTCTCATAAAGGAATCTAAGTGCTCACTATTTTTTACTCATCACTAGCATAATGTCTTTAAAATAGTTTTCATAAAATGTCTTCAGTATAATCAATCAGGGTGATTTTTTGTGAGGAAGAAGGTCAAAGTCTCATGAACTATATCTTTAACAGAATGAGAGAGTTGATATAATCCTAGTGTAGATTAGTATCAGTTTAATGCTACATTTCTTATATGAAGAGAAAATACTTTCGATTACTTTTTTTGGTTGGAAATGGAAGAGAAACAATTGCTACAGCAACAGTTGAATGCTCTGTGATTAGTGATTTGCTCCAATTAAAGACACCAAAGAGCAACCATTTTAATTAGCATCACTACCTAGTAAGGCACATGAGAAGCCCAGTTATTCCTCAATATTGAGCTAGTTTGGGGGCATGTGGGTGGCTCAGTTGGTTAAGCATCCAACTTCGGCTCAGGTCATTATCTCACAGTCCTTGGGTTCGAGCTCTGCATCAGGCTCTGTGCTGAGAGCTCAGAGCCTGGAGGCTGCTTTGGATTCTGTGTCTCCCTCTCTCTCTGCCCCTCCCCTGCTTCTCTCTCTCTCTCTCTCTCACACACACACACACACAATAAAAATAAAAAAACAAACAAAACCCCAAAACCCTCATTAAAATAAAAAAAAATACTGAGCTAGTTTGACATTGAGGAATAAGACCAGTGAAACACAGGAAGTAAATAAAGAATTCATAGGCATTAACACCCCTGTATTTTAAAATCTTTGATGGAGGTAATAATATTTGATTCACTATTGATTTAAAGCTTCCTCTCTCGGCAGATAGATTGGAACAGTTTCATGAATTTCCACTAGGCCTTGTCTACAACAATACACCTCACAACGCATCACAGAATTCATGTGGGGATTATGATAGTTGCTCCATATATTCTTACTGTGTATTCTGGGCATGAGGAAATGGCCATTAAATTTGTACCCAGACTACAATGACTATGATATAGGCTCAGGCCAAGACTCTGTATGTAACTTGACCTCTATAGTCACCAACTCTGACCTCAGTGGTGGCTTGTGTCTCTAGGGACTTGTTGATTTCATTGATAGTATCAAATAACCCTTGGAGGATTCAGGTATTTCCTTTTACCTAGTCCTCTGCTAGTCCTGTGGTGTGAGTGGTGAGGATAATTCATAGTGTATTCTTATCATCATTGGTTGAGAATTCACATTAGATTAACTCAAATTGAGTTTCTGTCAATAGACTTAGATGTTTTCCAGTTACATAGACTGAACAGCCTTAATGAAGGCTGTCTAGCCATTTACTTCAGAGGAGCCTTGTCAGCATTTAGCTGTGGATCACAGCATTCTAGAATAATCTGGTTACTTCTGTCTTGCTGTGGCATATCATGCTAATTGTGTCAGATTTATTTCTGTTGGGATCTCATTATCCCCACTGATTCAGGAAATTCATTCCATTAAGGCTTCTTCCACCATTACCACAGGCCTACAGAAAATAGTCATGAAGTCATTTTTTTTGAAGAATGTATAGGCTCCCTTGACAATTACATTTCAAAAATGTTCCTTATAGGGATACCTGGATGGCTTAGATGGGTGAACATCTGACTCTTGATTTCAGCTCAGGTCATGATCTTGAGTTGTAGGATCAAGCCCAGGTAAAAGCTCTGCACTGAATATACAGCATGCTTAAGATTCTCTCTCTCTGTTCCTATGCCCCTCTTCCTCACTCTCTTTCTCTAAAACACAAATTTTAGAAAATGTAAAAAAATGATCCTTATAAAAAATTTTATATTTTATTTATGCAAATAGATAAGTGCATATACCATAAGTGAACATCTTATTGAATTATCAGCAAATGAGCTTACCAATGTGATTAACTGGATCAATAAATAAACACATTTGTGCTTCTCCCCTTGGCTACTCCCTCTCTGCTTCTCAACATCTGAAGAAGTAGAATGTCCTCTGGGTCTCTCCAATTAATATGGTCGGTGGTTTTGAGCAGCTTGTAAATAATAGAGCTTTTCACTGTGCCCACCTCACTGAGCTTTTGTATACTTTTTTGAAGTGCGCTAAGCAGGTTGGAGAATTTTACTTCATTATTGTAGGTTGCAATTGAGTCACAGCCTTAATTAATCATATTAATGATAATGGCATCATAATGCCATCTGTAGGTTCCCCCACTACATATTAAACCTCATATTCTGAGAGAAAGCACATATGTCCATAAATTCCACTTGATCCAGTCCTCATGGTTTAACTTTCTTCCTGGTTTAACACTCTTACATATCCATCCGTACATGTTTTCCATAAACTATGTGCTGCAGATTGGCACACTATAGCAATTCTTTTGATATAAAAGCTATTTCCTCTTGGAACAAGTTTTTTACTTCTCAATAGGAGCAGCATTTGTATCTAACTTTTATCATGGGCTAGGAGAGAAAAACAGATGGTGATGGTGTGTCTGGGGAGTATCCCATTGTATGGCACCTGTCCCCAAGTGAAGGCTTTGGTAGTTCTCATACCGGAGAAAGACTATGGATGGGAATTGCTGGTATTGTTGTCAAGGAAGCTTCTGGGAGACTCAAAGGTTCCACATGTTCAGTCTCTTTTCCCTCTATTCAGATGAGCCCCACTCTTTCTCGGGAGTATGCATCCTAGCCTAAGAGGGTTGTTAATGCTCTGATTGTAAAGTTCTTAAGCAGACATAGGGCTAGATTTAAAAAGAAAGCCTATTACTTTAAAGCCACAATGAAGGATTACAAATTCTCCATCTGTCCATGTTAATAATTCAAATCTTTTGATTATTATTTCACATTTTTTAAAAAAAGTATTTATTTGAGAGAGAGAGAGAGAGAGCAGGGGAGGGGAAGAGAGAGAGGGAGGACACAAAATCCAAAGCAGGCCCCAGGCTCCGAGCTGTCAGCACAGAGCCCGAGGTGGGGCTCAAACTCATAAACCATGAGATCATGACCTGAGCTGAAGTTGGATGCTTAACGGACTGAGCCATCCAGCCTCCCCATTTTTTGTGTATTTTTGAAAATTATATCTAGAGCACCAGAATCAGCCAGCCTACCATATGTGGCTATAACTGACACGTTCCACAAGTCACATGATATCTTGACTCCACTACCTCAACCTGTCCTCTGGTCTTGCCACCATTGAGCGTTGTGATGCTGCTGAATGCTGTAGGTTATCAGTGGCTCATTTCCCCCTGTTGTTAGGAAGTTATATATAAATATTAGGAGGTTATATATGATTTGCAGGGTGTTTGTACACTCAAATTCCATGTGAATAACCCATTACCAGAATGTCAGTTTGAAGGCATCTTTCTTAAGATCACTTCTGGTATCATTTACTGTATCTTTCAGGATTTCAGCTTGAAACAGCACATTTTAAGAGGTAAATTTTAAAAAATTATGAAAATACTATTTCCAGAAAATACTATGAGCAGAGCTAAGGAAACAACAAATGATGGTGACATATCGAGGGTTTAATAACAGTGGAATCAGTACAAGCTATTCTAAGAATCTGGTGAGAGCTACAATTTCGTGGATTTGCTACAAAATGTGGAACTGCATCCAAAGGTAAGAAATGAAACCTTCTCTGATCTCTAACTAGTGCTTTCCATTGGCCAAACCACATGAAAAGCTACATGCAAGGAAGCCTGAATGGTACAGCACACAATATCAGCCTCTGGGACACCAGACAGAGCAGAACAAAGCAGACAATGAATCTGGAGAAGCAATAGAATAATATCTCTCTAAGGCATGGCATCCCCCCCCCCCCACCAGCACTGCATGAGATGCAATTTACAAATCCATAATCATATCAGTGGTGTTCTGCTCTTTCAGCTTATCCTCCACAATTACTATGTTCTGCTTTACACAAGGGAAATGATCAGATATACTGAAATTTTCAGCAAGAATTAAATGTAGAGATTTCAATGGTATTTTACTCCAAAATAGTAATAAAATATAAGTAAAGACTAAAATTGACCAAATCATATAAAAATTTTCATTTTTACTTTTTCTTCCTCTTCTTCTTTGCAGTATTGGAATGGTGTTTATAGATCAAAAGATTAATAAAGTGGGGGCACCTGGGTGGCTCAATTGGCTAAGTGTCTGACACTTGGATTTGGCTCAGGTCATGATCTTGTGGTTTGGGGAGTCTGAGCTCCACATCAAACTCTGTGCTGTCAGCGTGAAGCCTGCTTCAGATTTTCTCTCTCTCCCTCTCTCTCTGTCCCTTCCCCATTTGTGCTGTGTCTGTCTCTGTCAAAATGAATAAATAAATTTTAAAAATATATATTTAAAGAGGGGTGCCTGGGTGGCTCAGTCAGTTAAGTCTTTGCTGAAGTCATGATCTCACAGTGAGTTTGAAGTCCACATCCAGCTCTGAGCTGACAGCTCAGAGCCTGAAGCCTGCTTTGGATTCTGCAACTCCCTCTCTGTCCTTTCCCCTGTTCATGCTCTGTCTTTTTCTCACTCTCAAAAATAAATAAACTTTAAAGATTACTAAAGTATACTAAAAATGTGTGTGTAGGGGGTAGTCAGGGGTTTGAGGGATCAAAAGCAATGTTATCCTGAATCATCAATATTCTCCAGAGCACATTTGCTTATTTTGACATAATTTTACAATGAAAAAATCATTATCTTAAAATAACAGTTATGGTAAGAATATAAAATAATTGAAGTACATAAGAAAGTGTGTATTAAACAGTTTTACAGTGCCAGCAAGTCCAAGCCTGCAGTCAAGAACAGCACCTGATACAGATTCTGAGGCAGTAAGCAGCATTAATTGTGTGCATTATACCAAAGTGTTCATATTTTGTAATTTAAAATTTATATCTTGTAACACTGTGCTGTTATACAACTGCAGAACAAGGAACCAAAGCATGTGGTTTGTAATCTTGCAAGGGAGCCTATTTGTGTATTTTTAAAAAGGTCCTCATGATTCTGACAATCAGCAAGACTCCACACCCTGGGAATATATTTGGTGATGTCCCTCAGATCATCTGTGAGCAAGACACTGTTAGGATACCACTAATGACAAGTTATATGAACACCTATTCCTACTGACATACATGCAGATTTGCACTGGTGTTTGTAAACTGCAATTCAAACTGAGAAGCCAGATTAATGTTGCTTGTAAATATTTGCAATCTGTTACTTAGATAATTGCTACATCCACATTTGGGTATATTTTTAGGCTTCTAACAACATACACATGCTCACTTGCCATTTGCCATACTGCAATGAAAGAAATATATTTAAAGCCAGCATTCCATGTAACAAAACATTCGTTATATTACTTCTTTCAAAGTATCATTTCATGTGCTCATAATAACACTTTTTGTGACTTTGAACATGATGGATATTGGTTTGATGGTTTTATTTCTTATAGCATATTTTTCTGGGGTTCTGGGAAATTCTGGCCTTAAAAATGAGGTGGGAGAATACCTCCCCTACATTATTTTCTGGGAGAATTTGTGTAAAATTAGAGCTCTTTAGTTCTTAAATATTTCCTAGACTTTACCAGTGTGGACACTGGAGCCTGTCATTTTCTTTATTGTTATGTTTCTAACTACAAATACATCTTTTAAATAAATAGATATATTCTCTTCAACTATTTATTCTATAGTCAGCTTTGCAGTTTGCATTATTTAAGGATTTTCCCATTTCATCTGAGTAATTCAATGTATGAGTATATAATTGTTTGTAATATTCCTTTATTATCTTTTAGGAGTCTTTTAAAATAGAGTCTTGTTCACTCTTTTCTTCTTTTTTTTTTAAAAAATATTTTTATTAATTTCTAGGAGAGAGAGAGAGAGACAGCGTGAGCAGTGGAGGGTCTGAGAGAGAGGGAGACACAGACTCCGAAATAGGCTCCAGGCTCTGAGCTGGCAGTCAGCACAGAGCCCGACGCGGGGCTCGAACCCACGAACCGCGAGATCATGACCTAAGCGAAAGTCGGACGCTTAACCGACTAAGCCACCCAGGCGCCCCCACTCTTTTCTTCTTGATATTGATAAATGGACTCCCCCTCTCCACATATATACACACACACAAATTTAATCACTAAATTTTCCAGCTTAAAGAGCTAGTTTCCTTTAAGAAAATTTTAATAGAAATTTAATATTTTAAATCTAAGTAAAAGATAATTTAACTTAATATATATGGTTTATAACATTAAATGATTAAACTCCAGTTTATATTTTGCTTCTTTATATTGTATAAAGAAAAGGCATTTTGACTAAGTAAGTATGCATAGTGGCATAGTTTTATCTGAAAGTAATTTTGTGTGTGTTTGACTCCTGTTTTTAATTCTACTTCTGGGGGTCTGTCCTTATAAGAATAACAACCTGAAATTTCTTTCCTTAAATTTCCAGCTGACACCACATTTTGAGTTTATGAGAACTTTTATTTATCATTTAATAATATCATTCCATATTTTAAATAGCTTAAGATTTAGAGTTCACAAGCTGTGATTTTCACAGTTGGAAGAGAATATTGGACTCATATTGACTGTGTTGCCATAGATTAATATGGCATAAAGCTACTTGTCAGGTATAATAATGAATATGCACAACTATTGAGTTGAAACTAAGCATTCTAAAGAAATGTTGGCAATGTACATTGCCCCCGCATACTAAAACATAACTGCTTTAAATATATTAAATAGAGGATATAGGGTGCATGCAACCAGGGCAAGTATAAGGCGATTCGGACTAGAAAGAAAGATCTGACTAGAAAGAAAGAAGCCATGACAACACAATATAAGTTTAGTCACATACAAATGATCCTAATTTTATTCTCCTAGTTCAGAATCTTCAATAAGCATTATTTAAATACTGGAAAGAAATAAAAATGGTAACTTCTTTCCACCAGAAATATATGTTTAACTTTTTTACCATTCTATTCATTCTATTACTGAGAATTTTTTTCCTCTCTCTGGAGTTTAGTAAAAGTATATGGTGTCATAAATAATGTTAAACAACTTTAAATCTCTTCCTACGATAGTCCGTTTCACATTGAGATGTAGGTGGCCTGAGTTATTCAGCTACTTTCTAATCTCTTCTAAAGGAAATATGCGGGACTTTTAGCAGAATAAGCCTCCGGAGACATTCATGATGCATGGGTTGTTCTCTGAAGAATTTTGGGAATTGTCTTTTATTTCATCTTGAAAAATCTTTCAGGAGTCCGTTTGGGGGCCCTTATGATCCTGATTCTCTCTGTCATAAATCAATTTTCAGTAGCACTATTGAGAAACCTTTGAGCATACGATGTTCCCCAATGTGTAGAATACCTTCTCAGAAAAGAAAATTAATTGAGAAATATCCTACATACTGTCAGAGTTGCATTGCTTAATAAGATGAGACCCTCTCTCTGGAGAACCGGTAGCTTCCTGACATTCCCTAGCTTTAGATTACCTGAGTTAAATCTATTGCTAGAAATGAAGCATAGCAATTTCATCAGGAAAATTACTTCTCAGATAAAGAAATATATTGCATTACATGTTGTTTTTGCTCTGTGCTACTTGATTTATATATAATTCTAACACAACATATACCACATTTGTGCTTAAGTGGTGTTAGTTGATCTTTATAAGAAATCAACTTACAAGAAGCTTAGAGGTTCCGGACAATATGAGTTTTCCATGGAGCAAATTTTTACTGCTCACATCGCAAATTGAATGATACATTTTTTTTGGTTAAATTAAAATTTCCAATTCCAGATATGAACTGTGCACTCAACAATAAACCTCCCTTCCTTTCAGTCACTGCAGCAATTTCTTTGACACAAAAACAAAACACACGAAACAAAAAATCATTCTCTCTTATCAGAGATAAAAAGTAAATCTAAAGTAATCAGGAAACTTAGGTCTCCTCTATATTTCTCTAGCCTGACTCAAGTTATTGTAATCATAGCCATTGTCTGTTTCAAAATCACTTTCTCAGAGCTTCCCTTCTCTTTCCAACTTTCTTTATTCTCTTCTTCTTCCACTGGCCTGCCAGTTTTTCCTCAGATGGCATGACAGGTAAGGGTGGGGATTAGGTCTGTATGAGTGAAACAGGCCATTTTCTTTGTGTGAGAGAAGCATTGTATGGTTGGTGATAGTAGTAGTGGGTAAATTGTAGCTGTTTTCTCTCCACAAGACAGTTAAGACTCCAGTGCTCAGCTGGACTCCCCAGGGGCCTCCTGGGACCAGCTCTCATACAACCGTGTGATTATTCCAACTCCTTTATCTCATAAGAGGGACCAATTCACAAACTATATTATAATCCTTGGGGTCACTGGACAATCTTTCAGAAAGTCTTGCAAGTTGGCCCTTCCTCAGCTATTGTTTGTAGACTATACTTTAACTATGGCAGAGCTAGGAGGCCCTGCTTCACCAATGTAATCTCAAGGGAATTTGGGTAAATCTCTGAACTCTTCTTCTTTTCTATACTGCCCAACTAAACATCTCTATTGTTATTGTTATTATAGTTTTCTGAAAGAGACATAGATTATTTCAGAATATTATGGAGATATAACCCCATGGAACCAGAGTAAATTACGAAGTACTTAAATATTTGATGTTAGTCTCTGTATATACTTAGCAACTCTTAGCATATGATATCTATAAAATATGTGTAATGTCTTAACAACTCTTACTTGGGAGGTCATATAAATTATTTTTTCCAACACAATGGAATACTAAACACAATGACATGTAAATAGACATATTTTAAGCCATTATTGTTCACCAAAAAATAACAAAAGTATCCAAACTACCTACACAAGCCTCACTAAAAATAGATGGAAATATGAGCAAAAAAGTAGAGCCGATATGAGATACTGCCTAAGAGAAGTAAGCAAACTGGGAAACCATAGTTTTTTGATGGTAGACTTTATCAGCATTGTAGTTGTTCAGGAGACTTGCACCAAAAGTGCAAAGTGGAGGAAATTAACCATAGTCTTTCACTTTAATCCAACGATGGTTGTTTCTCTTAACAATAGAGAACAGGGGCACCTAGGTGGCTCACTCGGTTAAGTGTCCGACTTCAGCTCAGCTCATGATCTCATAGTTCATGGATTTGGAGCCCCACGTTGGGCTCTGTGCTGACAGCTCAGAGCCTGGAGCCTGCTTTGGATTCTATATCCCTCTCTTGTTCTGCCCTTCCCCTGCTCATGCTTTGTCTTTGTCTCTCTCGAACAAATGAACATTAAAAAAAAGAAGTATTAGATATTTTTATGTCAATCTTAACAATTTAAAATACCTATTTTATACAATAGAATATGGCATTTATTAAATGTCTTAATTCTAAAAGCATACTCTTAAGTTCTTATTTTTTGGAAAAAATGCCTAAGTATTCCTCCATAACACTTAAAGGGGGAATCTTGTGGACATATGGACTTCTTCAGTGAAAATATGTTTCCTCTACAGAAAAATTACCTTTTTAAAGCATGTACATTTCCCTTTTGGATTCAGAATGAAGTCAGAAATTACTTCTGATATGCAAACTTGGGGGTAACACTTCCAAACTAATTTTATGAAATCAGTATTACCCTGATAACAAAACCAGACAAGGATACCACAAGAAAAGAAAGGTATGGCTAATATCCTTCATGATCATAGATGCAAAAATAATTATTGAAATATCAGCAAGCTGAATTTAACAATACATTAAAGATCATACAACATAATTAAGTGCATTTATTCCAGGGATACAAGGATGGTTCAACATTTGCAAATCATTCAATATGATACAGTACATCAACAAAATGAAGAAAAAAATATTATATGATCATCTCAATAGATGCAGAAAAAGTATTTGACAAGATCTTACATTTGTTTTTGTTTAAAAAAAAATCTTGGGGTGTCTGGGTATCTCATTCGGTTGAGCATCGACCATTGATTTTAGGTCAGGTAGTGATCCCAGGGTTATGGGATTAAGCCCTGCCTCTGGCTCAGCATGGAGCCTGCTTGAGATTCTCTCTCTCTCTCTCTCTCTCTCAAAACAAAATGAAAAATAAAAACAAAAAACTCTCAACAAAGTGGGTATAGAGAGAACATACTAAATATAATAAAGTCCATATACAACAAGACCACAGTTAATATCATACATAACTGTGAAAAGCTGAAAGTTTTTCCTCTAAGATCAGGAACAAGACAAGGATGCTTACTTTGCCACTTGTATTCAGCACAGTACTGGAAGTTCTAACTAAAACAATTAAGCAAGAAAAAGAAACAAAAGTCATCTGAATTGGAAAGAAATAAGTACAACTGTTAACCTGCAGATGATATGGTATTATAAATAGAAAACCCTAAAGATGCTACCACAAACCTGTTAGAACTAATAAATTAATTCAGTAAAGTATAAGGATACAAAATCAATATATAGAAATCAATACATAGAAAATCAATATTGTTTTTATACGATAACAAACTACCACACAAATTAGAGAAATAAAGAAAACAATCCTATTTACACAGTAGCAAAAAGAATAAAATACCTAAGCATAAATTTAATGAAGGATGTGAAATACCAATACACTGAAAGCTATGGCACTGATGGAAGAAATTGATAAAGACACAAATAAGTGAAAAGATATTCCATGCTCATGGACTGGAAGAATTCATACTGCTGAAATGTTCCTACTGCCCAAAGTAATCTATAGATCAGTGCAATCCCTACCCAAACTCCAATGGCATTTTTCACAGGGAAAAAAAAAGACAATTTTGAAATTTGTATGGATCCACAAAAGACCCCAAACAGCCAACCCAATCTTGAGAAAGAACAAAGCTGGAGGCAACATACTTCCTGATTTCAAAACATCACAAAGCTGCAGTAATCAAAACAGTACGCTGCTGGCATAAAAATGGGCACATAGATCAATGGAACAGAATAGAGAGCCCAGAAATAAATTCATGTGTAGATGGTCAACAAATTCATGATAAAGAAGTCAAGAATATACAATAGGGAAAAGACAGTCTCTTCAATAAATGTTAGGAAAATTGGACAGCCACATGCAAAGGAATAAAATTGGTCCACTTTCTTATACCATAAATCAAAATTAACTCAAACTGGATGAAAGAGTTGAATGTTAAGACCTGAAACCATAAACCCATAGGAGAAAATATGGGCATAAGCTCCCTGACAAGTCTTGGCAATGATTTTTTTAAAAAAATTTAATACATAAAGCGAAGACAACAAAAGCAAAAATAAACAAGTGGTACTACATCAAACTCAAAATCTCCTGCACAGCAAAGTAAACCATCAACCAAATGGAAACATAACCTACTAAACAGGAGAATATATTTGCAAATCATATATCTGATGTGGAATTAAGATCCAAAATATATAAAAAACTCATATAAATCAGTGGAAAAAAATCTGATGAAAAATGGCCCAAGGATCAAAATAGACTTATTTTCAAAGAAGACATACTGGAAACTATCAGATACATGAAAAGATATTCAACATCACTGGTTATCAAGGAAATGCAAATCAAAAGTACAATGAGCCACCACCTTACACCTCTTATAGTAGCTATTATGAAAAAAAAAAAAGAAATATTAAGAGTTGCAGAGGATGTGGAGGAAAGGTAATATTTGTGCACTGTTGGTGAGAAGGTAAATTGTTGCAGCCACTATGAAAAAGAGTATAGAGGTTCCACAAAAAATTGAAAATAGAACTACCATATGACCCAGTAGTTCCACTTCTGGTTATTTTTTGAAGTAAATGAAAATATGAACTCAAAATGATATATGCGCCCCTATGTTCATTGCAGCATTATATACAATAGCCAAGATATTATATACTTTATGATTTTCTATACTTAGGAAACAATTTAAGTATCCATCACTGAATGGATCGACAAAGAATATGTCACCCTCCACCAAACACACAGAGGAAGGTTAATCAGTCATAAAAAAATAAAATCTTGCTATTTTCAGCAACATAGAAAAAATTTATAGGCATTATCCTAAGTGAAGTAATTCAGACAAAGACAAATATCATATGATAACACTGTATGTGGAATCTAAAAGAAAAAAAAATTACACACTCATAGAAATGGAGAATAGATTGGTAGTTCCCAGATGCATAGGGTGGGGGATAGGAAAAATGGGTAAAATGAGTTAAAAGGTACATAATTTCAGTTATGAAATAAAAAATTATGAAGAGGTAAAGCATGACAACTATAATATATTGCCTATTGGAAAGTTGCTAAGTGAGTAATCTTAAAAATTCTCATCACAAGAAAAAGAATTGTTAACAATGAATGATGCAGATGTTAACTAGACTTCTTGCTGTGATCAATTCCCAGTAGAGACACACTTTGTCTTTTTGTGCTTCACTTTATTGCAGTTCCCAGATACTGTGTTTTCTACAATGTGAAGGTTTGTGGCAACCCTGTACTGAGCAAGCCAATTGGTACCATATTTACAACAGCATTTGGTCACTTTGTATCTGTGTCACATTTTGGTAATTCCTGACGTATTTCAGACTTCTTCATTATTATTTTTGAATTGATGCAATCTCATGATAAAATTTCAACAGATGATTTGCTTCTTATGCATGAGCAAAGAAAAGCGATCTCCTGGGAGGGAATCTATTTTTGGTGAAGATTCTGTGGGTTGTTGAAATGACAACAAAGGATTTAGGGTATTACATAAACTTAGTTGATAGAGCAGTGGCAAGGCTTGAGAGGACTGACTGCAATTTTGAAAGAAGTTCTACTGTGGGTAAAATGGTATCCAACATACTACAGAGAAACCATTTGTGAAATGAAGAGTCAACCAATGCTATCAATTTCATTGTCTTATTTTACAAAAATGCCACAATCATCCCAACCCTCAACAGCTTCCACCCTGATCAATCAGTGGTCATCAACAATTTAGGCAAGACTCTCCACCAGTTTTCTTGTTGAAACCTCAAGCTTATAATTAGCATTTTTTACAAAAAACAACAACAAAAAATTTAAGGGAGTTCTAGGCTCAGTGGGGGGCTTGAACCCATGACCTCAAGATCAAGTGGCATGCTCCAAAGACTAAGCCAGACAGGCTCCCTGGCAATAAAATATTCTTAATTAAGGTATGTATGTACATTGATTTTTTTTAGACATCATGCTATTGAACATTTAGTAGACTACTGTATAGTGTAAACTTATATATGTTAGAGGAGAACAAAAATTTCATTTGACTCACTTTACTGTGATATTTGCTTTATTCTGGGGGTCTGGAAGAGAATCCACAATATCTCTGAAATATGTCTGTATGTACAAATATTAACTCATTATGTCGAACATCTGAAACTAATGTAATGTTGCATTTTATTTATACCACAATCAAAAACTATTTGCAAATTCTTTCTTCTTCTCTCCCTCCCTCCCTCTCCCCTCCCCCTCCCGCCCCCTCCCTTCCTCCCTCCCTCCCTCCCTTCCTTCCTTCCTTCGTTCCTTCCTTCCTTCGTTCCTTCCTTCCTTCCTTCCTTCCTTCCTTCCATCTTTCTTTCTACTTTATATATCTATCTATCATCTATCTATCTATCTATCTATCTCTATCTATCTATCTATATTGTTTTTGTTTTTACTGACAGTATACAACCAAAGAGAGCAGTGGGTATAGAGAAAATAACAGAAGCACTACTTCTAGAGACTTTGGAATGAATAATAAAACAGAATAAAAGCTGATTTGTTCTCATGATTACTATGAGTCTTCATGACAATACCAGTGATAAAAGACTTGTAACTGTCAGGTTACTGTCACTGTCACTGACAAGTCACTGTCACTGGCCCGACCCTCCACCTTGCATTACAGTGTACACTGATTAAAGCCATGTTACTGCAAATGTACTTGGATTTGGCTATTTTCTTGTTCTTTCAACACAACTGCAGTAGACGAAAATGTGTAATAAAACAAAAGTCTATTAGAAGTAAAATTATGATGTAACTAATTTACATTGTGAATAAATAAAAGCATACTTTTTTTTTTAGAAAAAAATTTCTAGGCCTAAAAAGAAAATTATAGTTAATGCCCTATTGAATAAAAACAGTCTACTAGTGATGATGGCTTCTTATATTAAGTGTGCTATAAAATAGCTAAATATTCATATGGCTCGAAATTTGTATTATTCATTTGCTGTTCTATTTTTATATGTTTGCAGTGAATACTTCATTTCAAAAATGCAAATATACGCATTGCCATTTTACCAATCTGCAAAGGGCTGTTTATATTTTCTAGCTACTTTGAATATTTTCAAGAACTTTTATTATCTTACACTTTCAGAATATTTCGAAAGCTGGAATAAACCACTGAAGGCCTCGGGCATCTCGACCCTGTCTGAAATGGGATTCCAGGATGAAAAACCTGCATGGATATTTTAAATTAGTTATGAACACAGTGTAATTAAGGCACCATTTATCATTTGAAGAACAGTTAACAGAAAATATGCATGGACCCTTAATGTAGCTACTCCCAACTAGAAAAGAGAATTCCAGAGGCTGATGTTAGAAGCTATCAGCACATTTGAATTGGCTATTTCTAAATACTTGGCAGACTCTTGGGTGGCTAGCTTCTTAACAGAAAGAATTTTAACTATTATATGTTGTTGTTAGCTTAGAATGACATCTGTCTTATTAAATTCTGTGCATAAAGATCATTTTTAATAGTTGTTATATTAAAAAATACAACTGTACTTACAGAAAAATTGATATGGGCACATAGTGGTTTCAATCAAATATCCTACACATATAGCATGGCAGTAAAACTAGCTTGTGAGGTGCAATATAATCTCAAGGAGTCATATTCCCTGGTTTGTTAAATCATTCTCAGTTAATTTCATATTTGGTTAAAATTAGAGATAGCTTACTATTTCAGAATTGCAATAGTCAAACATCTGTAAAACCTAAAAGTTTATTTCAAAATTTTAATAAACATAAGTTGGGGTAAGAGGAATGGTGAGATAATAGGCATTAGTTGGAGGCTTACATTGTACTATATCCTATGATAGACGTTCTCTTGCATTACCTAATGTAATTTAAAAATACCTTTTCGAAAGGAACAAATACTCTATCCTATTTAAAAGTGAAGTAATGAGGTATTAGAAACCTCATTCCTACCTTACATTTGCTACAGTGCTATAAAAGAAAATTAAATTCATTTTCTCACATTTCTATTGTCTCATTTGATGATTGTATCTACATATTTTGTTGCCTGTTGAGTAATGCAAATATTTTTAAAATTGACCTAATTTGTAAATATCATAATGGAAGAACTATTGTAGTATGTGGGAAATTGTCTGGTTAGCCCTTTAAAGATTGTGAAGCCTTTTGGATATGGAAGTGTCCTACACATAGTTTAGATTATCTGGATGAATCTAATTGATTAATCACACCCAACTGGTTTTTTTTGTCTTTTGAAATGATAATAGGATAGCAACAAGTCACTAAAAATTATAAACTTATAATGAACAAAATGAACACAAGAATCACAGAATTATTTCAGTTTAATTAAACTATGGTAATTGGATATGGGTAGTGGATAATGTACCAGGCAGTGTGGAAAGATGTAGTCTGGAATGTTCTTAAAGCATAATGTAGCTCAGATAGAAGCTGATTTTCCCTGAACTAACCCAGGTAGCCTAAACACTCAAGAGTGCCAAGAATAAAACATGAAACTAAATTCAAAAGGATTAACTGAGAATTTTTATAGGAGTTTTCTTCCCTATCTCTAAAATTCACATACTGTATCATACACGGGCATGAATGCTCAGGCAAGGTAATTTAGAGTTTATTCCTGGAGAAAAGTGAAAGTTCCAAGGAAAAGTGGTGAGTGTTGGGATTGGGCCTCCTGTTTTTAACCCCTGATTTTAGTCCTATCCGCTAAAACAAAGATGAACAAGGAAAAGCCACACTTAGGTACTTACAGCTGTTAACCAGCTTTTTATTTCCTTATGCGTACATATGAATGGAGACCAAAATCAACATCTGAATTTAACTAATATCACTATGAAAAGTTGCCCCAGAACACACAGATAAAAAAGTGATAAAAAAGAACAGAGAACAAAAACTAAAACAAAGAGGTCTTGTTATGCCCAGATCGCGATCTCCCCAAAATCCCAAGGTCACCAAGGAGTCCGAGTCACGAGTCATGTATGCAAAAGCAAAGGGCTTTATTACGGGCTCGAGCTCGGGCTCCCAGACCTCACCAATGCAATGGATCCATGCTGAGAGCCCCGAACAAGGGCAGAGTAGGGTTTTTATGGGGTATGTGACAGTTACAGAAGTTGTGACATGGGAACTGTGAGTTACAGAAGTTGTGACATGGGAACAGTGATCCAATCATAATTATACAACATCATTGACAGCGGGTTTGACCATACACATTGTCTAGAGTATTCGTTACTTTTGGCGGGATCCAATTACAACGTTTAGAGTACCTTTAAATTCAACCAATCACAGAGCGAGCCTAGGGTCTTACTCGGCGACGAACAGGTTAACTTTAACATTAGGTAACAGGGTCCTGTCTATAGTTTCTATCTCCAGGCCTCTCCCTTAGTAATGTGGAGGGTGGTCGCTGGCCTTTCCTGATTGGGTGTTGCAAGGGTGGTTTCTCCTGCCTTGGGCAATGTTTCAGGAAAGCTGAAACTCAGGCCTTCTAGTTCAGAGGGGAAACTTAAAGCCTGTCATGGAGTCAGTTTGGTTTAGACGTTTAGACTTGTGGCCTTACAATCTAATGTATAAATTCAGAAAAATTTCATCCATAAAAATAACAAAAGACCAATAATAGAATAAACCAAACATTATCTAGAAAGCTATAATCAATAAAATTATAAATAAATTTTCAAAAGAAAATAAAAAGTTGTTCACGGAGTATGGAAAACTTAATCAATTGCAGCTCTCCAAAACATAAGTAAAAATCAGAGAAACAAGAAAATATGAAAGGTAAGAGACCAACAGTATCAATATATATTGCTAAGATATGAACAACATGGGCTCCATAGAGAACAAAAGTTGGGAAATTCCCCACCCTTTTGACCACCAAAAAGCAGTAAATTTCTCAAAAGTTGCAGTTCACAAGGGCCCACTAAGCACCTAGTAAATGAAAGAAAAATAAACCTATTAAAGCATATGATTGCAAATTCTGAAAACCTCCTTCAGGAATGAATGAATGAATGAATAAATAAATAAATAAATAAATAAATGAAAAAATATTTCTGTAAACCTTGACTCTAAAGGAAAGAAACTAAAATTTTCAGGGAAGAAAAATAATTAAGAAAGTTAACAGTATAATGAAGAAATGCAAGACTATTTAAAATGTATTACTACCCACAGCTAGTTGTTTGGAAATTATCCAAATATGTTTCCTTACAAACCAATGCTGAACATTTCAGGCCCCCACTCCCAAATAAAAATAAAAGACTATTAGAAAGGCAGAGGTGGGCTTTGAACCTTGTCAACTAGCTCTAGAGTCTGCAGGCTATGGTGTCTCTTACAGAAATGGCTGGCAGTTATTGAGTGCTAAAATATTCCAGGTACTGTGCAAAAAGCTCTAGATATATCATCAACTGAATTATCTTCACAGTAACACTGGAAGTGGGTATAATTATTCAATTAGTAGTTGAGTAAACTGAGGTCCAGGGAAATCAAGTGGCCTTCCAAACATTACATAGTTGATAAATGTCAGAGCTGGGATTTAAGGTCTGGTTGCCTAGCTCCTAGGTCCCTTGTTTTCTAACTCTCATGTACTTCTAAATTTGGCAGAATTTGGAGTGAGACAAACTTACACTGTGGTTTGGATCAATTGGAAGAGTTTTTTGTTTTTGTTTTTATTTTCTGTCAAATGCTAAGGACATTGCATTTTATAGGGCACAAAGGAGGAAAACAATATTATTTTCTGGTCAAGTCAAAATGACTGAAATTGTTATTTAGGTGAAATAGAAGAATGACTTCATGATTTCTTCAAAAGTAAGCAAGGAGGTGAAGAAGAGAAGGGAAAACAATGGTGGGAAGAGAGAGTGAAAGATTGGAAGATAGACTATAAAAAGTATTGCAAGGGTGACCACACCAGAGACTGAGAAAAGAGAACAATCAAGCTAGATGAACACTGAGAGACAAATTTCTATGACAAAACCACTTATCCTTTCCTTTTCAGCCACACTGATAGAGATACAGTATCTTACTGTGTTTTTTAAAGGTTCAAGCAGTGTTATGTGGGTCACTTTATATACAACTGGCAAGTAGGATTTCAGTGATGGTGGACTAGATAATTGTGCTCCCTCACTTTCTCTTTGCATGCTCTCTGAGGAAAACCTGCAAAGTTAGGTGAAATATATTTTTAAATCTACCAGAAAGTATCAAAGAGCTAACAAGAGAGTGACCAGTTATGGAGCAAGATCCAAAAGTTGTTCTTTGTGGTCATAAGCAACATGGTAAAATATTAATATGTAGCTAAATAAATGAGATGGGGTTAGAAACTGCAAGTTTATTTTCTATTTAAGGTCAACAATTTCCACTTTAAACCCTTTTGGGATTTTTGTTTTCCCCATTTCACTTAGCAGATCTCTACGCTATTGATTTCCAGTCAGTCTCTGTAAGTTTAAAAGCAGTTTCTTAAGCTGATAGAAGCTCAGTTGATCAGAAAATTATGTAGGTATATTGAGAGACTTTATTGAGGTATATTGAGAGACTTTAGTTTTCTTTCTTTAAATATATCCACCTTTATAATTTTCCCTCCTTAGTTTTTTGCATTTCAGACAATCTTGAATCATAGGGAAGTTTATTCCTAGACAAAGGAGAAATGAAAAAGAAAAAAAATATATATAGAACACTCAGTATCTTCCATCCCATTTTAAGAGAATCATAACCCCTATTATTTTGTAAAATACATCCACTCATCCACTCCCCAACTGCGACCCTTGGGCCACAGTTAACTGGTTCATGTGTGGACACTCTTCAAACTGAGCCAATCAGAGCCTTTCCTACTTTGGATTACAGTAAGATTCCAGTGCAGCGGTGTTTGCTATTTTTAATGAACAAAATATAAACATGGGCACTCTTGAGAGGCATATTCTGATTTGTGGCTTGGAAACAAATAAATCTGGCAGACTTCATGGAAGAAGAATGAGGCAAGTACTTAGAAAGAAGTCAAATTGGAAAAAAGAGAGAGAGTTCCGATATTGATGGACTCCTTGATTACAAATTTTCCAGAAGCTTAAGTGTCTCCTTGTGCTTTGACTATGCAAGATATTTTAGTATGTTATTAATTCCTTTGCTTTCTTCATAAACTAAATTTACTTAACGTATTTATATGCAGTCATAAAAGAAAGTTATGCATTTAAAAATTTTAGATATGGGGTGCATGGGTGACTCAGTCAGTAGCATTTGACTTCAGCTCAGGGCATGATCTCAAGGTTTGTGGGTTCAAGCCTCACGTCAGGCTCTGTGCTGACAACTCAAAGCCTGGAGCCTGTTTCAGATTCTGTGTCTCTTTCGGTCTCTCTGCCACTCCCCCACCCTCTTTTTCTCAAAAATAAATAAACGTTAAAAAATAAAATAAAAATAAAAATTTTAGATAAGGAAGCACTATCCCACTAAGACGTAGACTATAAACATAAGCAGCAATTAATGTTATGTATATTTTATGTAAATGAAAGTTCTTCAGGAATGGATAAATTTTCTCCCTAAGACTCAGAAGCACAATATTGCATACTAAGTTTAATTAGCTTAAAAAAGAAATTATTATTAATATTTGTTTTTCCTTTTGCATCTTTGTAGAGCAAGTATTACTGCCTTAATTTGCATTCTGTTTCTCTATTCATGGTTTGCTTTATTATATTTAAAGAAATGAGCAAAAGATACACTTTCATAAAATAATTAAAAATAGCTAGCCCTGAGACTTCAGTCCCTGTGTATTGGCTTAAACGGTTCTAAATTACAAAATTGATTCACCAAACCTGAGATGAAATGTCAGAGGTACATGACCAATTATCTCTGACATTTCATTTGTAGTTAAGGCTATAAATTGTTCATGATGAAGTCTAGAGGAAAATGCTCAAATGTCAAATACTAGAGTTCTGGGCTCTATATTAATTCTACTTTTCTAATTCTTGTTTTTCCCCATTTGTTATCTTTCTACCATTTAACATTATCTAAGTACATTTGACTCTTTGTCCTTTTAATTCAGATTTGGTTATAGAATTGAGTAAAGAATAGTGCATATAGTGATAACTGACAAAAAAAGTTAAGGTAAATATATTATTTGATAATAATGACCATAATTTAATTCACTCAAACTCATTGTCCAAAAAAAGATCAAGTAAGTTTTGAAACATATAATGAAAAGAATTATAGATCTACATATAGTTGCTTTGAAATGGAATTTTTCTACTTGTGCCTGTAATTTTAAGCATTCATTATGGAAGTCTGAAATTTCAGTAATAACAGATACAATTTGGTAAAATTAAATGCTATTCAAACATTAAATATTTTGAAAACTACCATCTGATGTGTGTTCCGAGCAAGTTGGCATGCCTTGCTAACTTTTGGACAATGAAAAGTCATTCATTATTTCTTATCAAGAGTAGTGTTTTTGAGAATTTTCTAATGGAGATCGTTAAAGGTTCTAAAATGGAAAAACTCAATTTTAAGTCTTCACATCTTGCTAAATTTATTGTAATTATAATTCAAAGTCAATTAGAGCCCCATTTTGGAGGATATTAAACACAATCATTTGTAAGTTTACACGGGAGAATAAAGAATATGGGGAACATAATATATATTAAAGGAATATTTCAATTTGCTGGTTAAATTGTTTTTGAAATTAATAGTTTACATAGGCTTTCCACCTGGTAAAATTAAACCTTATTTTATCACTCATACAGAATGATTTCCAAGAAGTGTCTTAAGGACAAAAATAAAAATATGAGAAGAATCTTCAGAACTGAGGAGATACTTTTAAACAGTACAGGAAAAACAGATGTTCTAAAGGAAAAGAAGGCAGAATAGACAACATAAATATTAGAAATTTTAGCAATTTAAAGTCTTTCAAATTAATAAGAAAATGTCCAATAAAAAAAGAGAAAATATAGAAACCTGATATGATCATGGCACAGATCTTTATGTTCAATTTCAAAACTCATATGTAGCTATGAAATGTATTTGGTCATGTATATTTCTTAGTATCTTTTATAATTTTCCTATAAAATAGGAAGTCTCAGATTTCACTATCTTCAGTTGCTTTTTTTTTTTTAAATATATGTCTTTTTTCACTTGGAAGGCCAGAAAGGAATGGCAGGAAATCTTCAGTGTGATGAACAGGAAAAATATACAGCCAAGAAGCCTTTATCCAGCAAGCCTATCATTCAGAATTGAAGGAGAGATCAAGGTTTACCCCAACAAAAAATGGAGGAATTCATCATCACTAAACCAGCCCTACAAGAGATCCTATGAGGGAAATGTTGCAAGGAACACAAAGTCCCAGAGACACCACTACAAGCATGAATCTAACAGAGAACACAATAACTCTAAACCCGTATTTTTCAATAATAATACTGAATGTAAATGGACTAAATGCTCCAATCAAAAGACAGAGTAGCAGAATGGATTAAAAAAATGAGATCCATCTATTTGCTGTTTACAAGAGACCCATTTTAGACGTGAGGACACATTCAGATTGAAAGTGAGGAGATGGGAAAACATCTATCATGCTACTGGACATCAAAAAGAAAGCTGGAGTAGCCATATTTATATCAGACAAACTGGACTTTAAAATAAAAAATAAAGGCAGTAACAAGAGATGAAGAAGGGCATTATATAATAATTTCAGGGTCTATCCATCAGGAAGAGCTAACAAGTATAAATGTCTATGCACTGAACTCAGAAACACCCAAATACATAAGACAATCACAAACATCGATAAGAATGTGCTAATAGCCAAATATGGAAAGAGCCTAAGTGTCCAACTGATGAATGGATAAAGAAAATGCAGTTTATATATACAATGGAATACTACATGGCAATGAAAAAGAATGAAATCTGCCGTTTGTAGCAACGTGGATGGAACTCAAGGGTATTATCCTAAGTGAAATAAGTCAGGCAGAGAAAGATACCATGTTTTCACTCATGTGGAACTGGAGAAACATAACAGAGGACCATAGGGGAGGGGAAGGGGGAAAAACAGTTGGAGAGGGAGGGAGGGAAACCATGAGAGACTCTTGAATACTGAGAACAAACTGAGGACTGATGGGGGGGAGGGGAATGGGGTTGTTGGCATGGGGAAGGGCACTTGTTGGGATGAGCACTGGGTGTTATATGGAAACCAATTTGACAATAAACTATATTAAAAATATATATCAGAATTATGCTGAAAATAAAATAAAATAAAATATATGTCTTTTTTGGTTTTATCATTCTCTTCTGTGTTCTGTTTCAGCATTGGTATTTCCTTTGTTTAAGCAGCAGAGCAGAATACATTAACTGACCTATGTTGATTCTTCTATAATTTCTCATTTTTATAAAGAACAAATTATTTTGTTTATACATTAAATTATATTATCAATAGAAAATGAGATTATTTATTTTAGATGCTAGCATGAGTCTGCATTATAACACAGTCGCTTAAGTGTCTGACTCCTGATTTCAGCTCAGGTCATGACCTCACGGTTTGTGAATCTGAGTCTCGCATTTGGCTGTACGCTAATAGTGGGGAGCCTGCTTGGGATTCTCTCTCTTCCCACTCTCTCTGCCCCTACTGGCTCCTGTGTATTCTTGTTATCTCTCTCTCTCAAAATAAATAAAACAAAATTTAAAGATGTTAGATAGGATTTCAGTACTATTTGTGTTAGAGACAAACAAGAAAAGAAAAGGAAAAAATATTTTATAGGTTGAATAAGATGCATATTAAATTATTTAGTTTTAGAATGACTTGGAGGGGGGAGATAAAATAGGAGAGTAATAGAAGGACTTCAATAATGGCTCATGATCCACTCAAATGGGTATATAGTTTAGAGTAGTAAAACCATCCCCTTTAACCCCTTTAACTCTGAACACATGCATGTACTCTAATTTGCTACAAGATTATTTTTCCTCATTGATGAATTTTCATATGTGATTCTTTTTTCTATTTTCATATTTCATGACATGTTCTTGGAAAGCGGAATGACATAGTTTCAGATATAGTTGTTTCTGTCATTCTTCCAGAAAACAAAAGTGAGAAGGAAGAAAGAAGGATGAGTTCCAGATGAATGTTACCAAACTACCGACCTGAAAAGCAAAACTGTGTGGAGACAAATATGAAACCAGAACTTAGAGGGTGAATATGAAGTGTTTGGAAAAGGCTGATAGGTTTTAATGGAGAAGGTTATAGTAGGCAAGTTTAAGGCTAAAGGGGGGCTAAGGGAACTTTGCAATAATGAAAGTAAAGTAGTTTCATCTAAGCTATGCATCTTAGAAGGCAAACGTGAGATGCCACTCCAGAACAAGACCCAGACCACAGACCAAATAGGCTGGAACATTCATTTCTAATCTTCACAGCTTCAGCTCTGGGTTCACACAAGACATGACTTAAGGCTCAGGAAAAATAGGCCTGAAAAAAAATTTACTCATCATTCTATTATCAGATAGTAACTCCCTGAGGAAGAAGTATTTCTAACCGTAATGTGGGCACGCTATGAAAGAATTACTCATTAAGATCTAATCAGCTATTAACACCCTAGTGTGGTTACATTACTTTAGAGCTAAATTCCTAAAGGGCTTTAGGGAAAGGCAAAGCTTGAGTCTGTATCATCATATGAGCCAGTCCAGAACAATTTGATTTTAGATATGTTTCTAAGATTCTTTGAGCCTGATCTGCCATAGATCTTTTTACCCCCCCCACTCACTATCCCTTAGATAAGTGGCAAAATTGGGCAGCTGTAACTTTCTGGTCTGGAAGGAGACAAATGAACCTTTTTATTCTAAGCTGCTTCCCTGGCATATCTTTTTTAATGTAGCTAGATTAAACTAACAGGGAATGAAATTTTAAATGCTTTCATGTACATCAACTGCTCCGGTGGTCACTGGGGTCTTCTTCATCATTAGTTTGAATGCATTAATCTGTTTTAGTTTCTGCCTGGTGCCACTGAAATCCCACTCCGACTCCAGTGCAGTCTCATGCTTTACAAGTGGGGCAGTGTGTCTGCAAAGACATGCAACCATACTACTCAATTCATAGTTATAAATGACTCATGAATTTAAATTTTGAAGGTTTCTAGATGATAACACTTTCTAAAATAAAACAGTTTGATTATTTGCAAACGCATTAAACAGATATCAAGAGAAGGAATTATTTTATTTCTCTGAGTCTGAATTTATAACTCAAAAATTCATACTCTTTAAAAGGGGGAAGTTTTGATCTAAAAGTAGGTCAGAAGTAATTTATATGCACTCATGTAATGTACAAGGAAAAATACTTCTCTGAGTAGTATTTTTACAAATTAAAAGATAGTTTTAAAAATTAATAGAGTGGATTAAAAATAATTTTGGCTTTCTTCAATTCATTATCTCTTTAAAAGCACTAAATAGGTGTACAAATTTGAATTAACCGAATTAATTCTAGCTAGCTTTATGGCTTTTATATCTGAAAGTATTTGGGTTACTTAAATTAACTCTTATGTCTAAGCCAGGTTTTGATTTACTGTCAATCATATTTACCCTTAATTTAATAACTCATTAGAGTAATCTATCAATGGGAAGAAAATAGATTGTATGGTTGAGTCAATGAATTTAAATGATTTTATCTTCAGCAGTTATTAACACCAAAGTGAAGCACAAAATATATTGGGAAGGTATTAATTTCCTCACACACCTCTGCCAGGGTACTTCAAGCCTCTGTGCTATGTGGTAGTCATTTTCTAGCTCACCCTAATTACGTTAGTGGGTTTTGACAGGTAGAGCAGGTAGCGCTATATTGGAAAGCAATTGCTTTAGTGTGAAAATAAAAACCATAAAAATAAAACTAGACTGCACCAAAGCATCAGCAAGAACCGACAACTATAAAACATGAGAAACTGTAGAATGCACTATTAGATTGTCATGTTGCTCTTAAGGTTTTTATAAATAGGATAAGATTTCTGGGGCGGGAAGAGGAAATTAGTTCCCTACTGAGCTTGGTGACTTGTATTAATATTATTAATATTTTTAAACCATTTACTTTGAAATCAAACATAGATTCAGAAAAGTACACAGATAAGTTATAGTTTAATTACTTACTAAGAGAAAACACTCTTAATGACCCCTCTTGCTCCAGCCATCTCGATTAAGAAACAGACACTGAAAGCAATTCTTCCATGTTGTGTCCGAATCATAAACCCTCCTTCTCAAAAGGTAACCATCAACCCCACTTTTACTGTGATCATTTCTTTGTATTTCTTTATAGTTTTACCAAAGGTACATTTCCAGACACAATAGGTTAGCTCTGTCTTTTTGTAAACTTTAATATTTCTTTTAAGTTATTACTAATTTATAGTTTCTTCTTTTTCCCTTTCTTTTCAATATAATGAATTGTTTGATTAATTTAGCAGCTTAGTTTGTGCCAAGCAGCACTGCTTTAATTCTAAAGAAAGCCACTCTAAAAATACGAAAACATTTGACTTATTTAAACATCCCAAAAGATTTACACAAACACACATACATACATACAGAATACACTGTTTTGATTTCAACCTGTGCTGTTTTTACTAACTGGTATTTTGTTTCATTTTAAAAACTAGAAACATTTTAGGGGCACTTGGGTGGTTCAGTTGCTTAAATCTCTGACTTGTTTTTTTGGCTTAGCTCATGATCTCACAGTTCATGAGTTCAAGCCCTGCATCAGGCTCTGTGCTGACAGAGTGGAACCTGCTTGGGAGTCTCTCTCTTCATCTCTGTCTCTCTTGCCCCTTCCACACTCATTCTGTCTCTCTCTCAATCTCTCTCTCTCTCTCTCTGTATCTCTCTCAAAATTAATAAATAAACTTAAAAAATAAAAATTAGCAACATTTTAGAATATAAATAATTAAATTACTGATTAGTGATTAAATTACTTACCTACAATTCATTATTGATAGTATTTTGTCGTATTAGCATTTCAGTTTTAAATTTAGTAATGAAAATATTATGAATAAAATTTTAAATTGGTATCATTTTATCTACTACCCTCATCCTCATTCTGCTTCATTTTTTCAGAAGCAGCAGCTAAAATGATTGCTGTGCTTCCTTTCAAATTAATATATCTGTACAGATATCTCTGTCAGACTCAAGAGAGTTTACTCCCACAAAAACTAATTTTATTTATCCTATATGAATTTTAATCAACTAAATAAAATATAATATCACTTAAAGTTTTAGTGAATACTAGTTTAGTTGTTTTGTTTTTAAAGTTTGGGAATTAAGAAACAAACTTCTGAAGTTAGATTAGTTTTAAATATATCTCACATCAGGCATATAATGGCTATATGTTGCTTAGAAAATTTTACTACAATTTCTTTTCTCTCTCTCTCTCTCTCTCTCTCTATATATATATATATATATATATATATATATAATGAAGATAGACATACTAGTTTAGATATGATTCAGTTAGGTTACCAGTTACAAAAACCCTGATGGCTTAAGAGCCAAATTTGTCATAAAATGAGTTGGAGATAAATGCTGTAGACACCTTTGATCTTACTCCTTTCCATTTCTAGACTTCTCACATTATGGTTCAAGAACACTCAGTCTCCAGCAATTACAACCATAATTCAGGTAGCACGAGTTATAAGAACAAAGGGCATTTCTTTTGTGGAAAAAGAGTTTCCACAGACTTCTGTTTACCACTCATTGGCTAGAACTTAGTCACAGTTCCACAGTTAACAGCAAAATGATCTGTGTGATGTAATCTTTATTTAGGGAGACCATATATGTTTATAAAAATTGGGAATCCTATTACAAAGAGCTGCTTGAATTCTCGAATGCAGTCTGTACCTTGGCTTATGTGCATACATTTTGTCCCACATACAGAATCCCTTACTGAAGCAAAACAACCAAAAATTTTTATCAAGTAACTCCACCTAAAAGTGCATATGTCTAGGGGACTTAGTCCTGTCCATCATATTCTAGAGAAGCTTTCTGGTACAAAAAGTCAACATACAGTGTACAAGTTAAGAAATCAGTGAAACAAAATATTTTCCATTCAGAGAAGAAAGAGTAGAAAGCAAACAGTCTTCACAGGTCGAGAGCTAATGAAATATGCAGAGATGCAACAGTGAGGGATCTCTTTCCTGATGATGCTGTTCCCAGTTTTTGTGTTTGTCGATGTTCAGGGCTCTGGTCCTGTCTCAGAGTGAAATCTATGGTCTTTCTTTATTTCTGGACTTTCATTTTTGGGGTTTCTTCCTTTTCCAAAATTCTTCATAACCACATGATAAGTTAACATTCAAAAGTAAGCCATTATTGGGAGTTCCAAACTTTCAGAGGCCATTTCCTTCTTGTGGACTTATAGGGTCTCAGAAATTGCTTAAAAACTTTGAGAGACCAAATTAAGGGTTTACTTTCAAAAGATAATCCCCTCACAAGCTTAGCAGTCTTTCAAAATATTTCTGTCTGTTGAATTTCATATCTATGTAGAATTAGAATTTTTAAGCTTGAGAACTCTTTTGTTTCACTTAGTAGAATGTTCCAAGACCATCTTTGTCTCTCAGCTTAGTGTCCATTGATTCATGGTCATCATAATGGATTTTAGATATTTCCCTCAATCCAACTTCAGACTTTAATTCTATTAGACAGAGACACCTAGAATTGAATTTGGAGGTGAGCAGTGGGAAGGGAATAATATTTTGACTACCCCAAGGATAGACTACCTTAGATGAATGGTGGTTACTCATTTTCCTAGTTGGAGTTAAGCAACAGGCAGATATAGGAATGGTTTATATATGACTATAGAGTTTGTATGCTGAGGTTTTGATATAATTACAAGTAGGTAATTATAATCTTCCAATGGAGATGCTAAATTTAGGGTTTTTAAAAATCATCTTTTGTGAACATTTTTTGGGTGTCAGCTCAAGAAGCAAACTGAGAATAATTGTTCTTCATAAATTACAAAATACAGATTGAAAGAAATATTCTCTCCCTGATATCCATGAAGACACAGGTCTCATCTAGGACCTGAAGACAACTTAGAAACTAAGGAAGTAAGTTAGATAATTATTATTATTTAAAAGGTAGTTTATCATAGTAAATATTAAAAATAAAATATAAATTTTCTATTGCTTTCAAAAAATTAAGCCTAGAACAAGTAAATTTGAAAATATATATCCTGCCTGCACAAGTTTTAGAAATATAGGTTGTAGAAATATAGACTTTAGCTGATCAACTGATGTATTTTTCCTCCAGAATTATCATTCTAGGAAAATTGCCTTAAATTTTGTAAGCTTTATGTAGACTATGTTTCTCCCAAATGGGACCTGATAATTATGTAACATAATTAAATGTCTTTTGTAAAAAAGTAATGGAGAATATATTTTATTAACCATAATTGTTTGAAGTCTTCTTCTATGGGTACATGATATAACATAACAACTTAAAGTAATACCTTAGATCCATTACCCTTAAAAGGATTTAAGGTTTTGAAAGTTCTGTACTTTTCCTCAGCATAATTCTAGATGTACAGGACTAGTTCAAACCCTTTCTAAACTTTATAATGCTTTCATCTGAAAGGAACTTCAGATTTTAGTCTCTTGGCTAATATTTAAACAAAAGTAAAATCAACTTTGGGGCACCTGAGTGGCTCAGTCAGTTGAACATACAACTTTGGCTCAGGTCATGATCTCACGGTTCATGAGTATGAGCCCCGCGTTGGGCTGTGTGCAGATAGCTTTGAGCCTAGAGCCTGCTTCAGATTCTGTGTCTTCCTCTCTCTCTGCCCCTCCCCTGCTTGTGCCCTCTCTCTCTAAAAAATAAATAAATATTTAAAACAATTTTAAAAAACAAAACAAACTTTGATTTAGTTGGGAGAAGTAAAGACTACAAGAAACAAGGATGCCTGATTTTTAATAAAAAGGTATCACACACATGTACACGTGCGCGCGTGCGCGCGCACACACACACACACACACCATAAATGGTCAAGTTTTTCTATGTAGTTTTAAAGAGTTACAATAGCCTGGGATGACTCAGGTGACTAGATGATAAAACAGGGTGTCAATACAAAAGGTGGGTGTATTTGTGTTCAATACAATAAGGAACTCAAACAATATGCAAATAAAAATTATTTTATTTTTTTTCTTATTTTCTTATTTTCTTATTTCTTCCATATGAAAATAAAGTTAAAAAAAACAATTATATCAACCCTATGATATAATTCTATAATATAGAATATACTATATATAATATAGAATATTATATATATAACATAGAATATATTATAGCATTTATCTTATCACCATATAGTGTTTTATATATGCATTTATGTAATGTATTCAGTGGTGTGTAATTTTATAATTACATTCATAGTCTAACATTTAGTGTATTATTAATTTTGATAGCTATCTTTTTATTTTATTTTTATTTTTTTAACACTTATTTATTTTTGAGAGACAGAGACAGAGCGCAAGCAGGGGAGGAGCAGAGAGAGAGAAAGATACAGAATCCGAAGCAGGATCCAGACTCTGAACTGTCAGCACAGAATCTGATGTGGGGCTCAAACTCACTGACCATGAGATCATGACCTGAGCTGAAGTTGGACGCTTAACCGACTGAGCCACCAAGGTGTCCCAATAGCTGTCATTTTAATAAATACTATTACAACTTGGACATACAGCTTATCCTACTCAACTATTCTCCTTCCATTATTTAATAACATCATGATAATTTAACATATGTGTAAAGTTGCTTTACTGACAAAATCTGCCTTATAGTAGTGAAAGCAAAATAGAAAACTCTCATGCAATATAGTTCAGAAGGTGTGTAGCTATTAGCAGGAAAGTTAATGAGTTCTGTTCTACACGGCCATCTGCCAATACAAATTCTTCTTATCTTACTGTTCAACCATCCCCTATGGTTTTATATTTATCTACATGATTGGAGTTGGCTCCATTACATAAAAGAAGAATTGGAGGTGGAGGAAAGCAAGTGAACAACATAAAATTCTCATCTAAACAAGTAATCCTAGGGGCATATGAGAGGCTCAGTTGGTTAAGTGTCTGATTTAATCCTGTGGCTCTTGAGTTCCAGCCTTACATTGGGCTCTGTGCTGACAGCTCAGAGCCTGGAGCCTGCTTTGGATTCTATGTCTTCCTCTCTCTCCGTCCCTTCCCCCCTCATGCTCTGTCTCTCTCTCTCTCTCAAAAATAAATAAATGTTACAAACATTTTTTAAAAAGTAACCCCACCTTTCTGTTGACATTCCATTTGTAAGATATTTATTAACAGGGCTATTTAGTTGTGTAGGAGACTGGGTAATCTTGTCTTTAGGTTTCCTGTCATGGAATGAACTATAGCTATCATCATGAATGAAGGAATAAACTAATTTTGAGGGTCACTGATTAGTTCCTTGTCATATTCTTCAACTCTTTCATCAAATTATCTGTGCACACTCTTTTTCTCTTACATAGAACACATTCACACACTCTCCAATGGCAATAACCCGTTGTTTCATCCATTACGTTCATACAGCTTAGACTTCAGTGTCTCCAACAAGTCCAGTTTCGCCATTAAATCCAGACTGAGTCCAAATGACTTGAGATATCGCTTAATGAAAAGACAAGACATCTGCTCGTCACACACACATAATAGGTAAAACAATGGGTAAGAAAAAGAGAACTATAGCAATAATCTCTATTTTTTAAAAGGAAGAACAGGAAACAGTAGTAGGAGCCAATGAAATTGCTGAGCACAATGAAGCAAGTCTCTTGGTTATACCTTTCCAGCACCCCTCGTTCTTCTTTTTGGATACAACTTTCTTGTTTTTCTTTGTCTATGTCCCAATATTTCCCCACCTTTTATTTTTCATTTTGTAATTTCCCTCATAGTCATCTTTGAAATGGGTAACTTCGACATTTGCCTCTTTAAATAATATTTATTTATTTATTTTGAGGGGTGGGAGGAAGAAAGGAAGAGCAAGCATGGGAATGGGCAGAGAGAGAGGGAGAGAGAAAGAATCCCAAGTCAGCTCCATGCTGTCAGTCCAGAGTCAGTCCAGGGCTCAATCTCACAAACTGTGAGTTGTGATACTTAATCAACTGAGCCACCCAGGTATTCTGATATTTGTCCTTTTGAACTGCAAGATTTGCAAACTTTGGTAATGTGGGTTTGAAGTTTAGGTGGTCTAGTCATGTGGTTACTTGACAATATTTTTTCTTTTAAACTTTATTTTTCTTGGGAGCCTAATATTTCATTCTTCCTTCTATTTTTAAACTTTCTGACTCTATTTTAGTTCATAGTTTCTATCTTCACCTGTCTTTATCTTCTCTTCACTTATCTTTAATTTTTCTGGTTTATTAGTGGTAACCTTAAGGCCATCTGAAACAAAAGACTCAACAAAGAAAATAACACCCAAATCTGATTTCTTTTTAATTTTTAAAAATTTATTAATTTTGAGAGAGAGAGAGAGAGAGAGAGAGTTGGTGAGCAGGGGAGGGGCAGAGAGTAAGGGAGAGTGAGAATCCCAGAGAATCTGACAGTGCAGAGCCCAATGTGGGGGTCAAACAAACTGTGAGATCATGCCCAGAGCCAAAACCAAGAGTCAGACACTTAACTGACTGAGTCACCCAAGTGCCCCCAAGTCTTATTTCTTTATATAAGATCATCCACACACCCAAGGTTGCATGACTACACTCTGATTTTCAAACCAATGTAACTCCTCACTCCCACAGAAGAAATAATAATAAATAATTTATTTTGGGGCAAGTGATATGGAATACGTAATTTGTTCATAGTCTATCAGAGAGAATCTAGTTATACAACATGTGCCCAGGAAAATCTGCTTTTGGAACAAACCAGATAAAATTTTTGGAATTTTTAATATATATTTTAAAACAGAATTTTAATGGTTTTACAATTATCTTTGGTTGTCAATATATTAATATTTCAGATTTACTATAATATGGAGCAATATAAGATCTATAAATTATAAAATATGGCTATTCACTAATGATTAATTTGCATATACCATCTTAATATTGAGGTTATATATTTCTCTTCCTTGTTTACTAGTTGACTCTAATGTGTTATTGGTATTTTCGTATGGATTTGTATGGGATATTCATTTAGGATAGTGATTTTGTTTGTTGTCAGTAGATACCATTGCCTATTATGTTATTGGTGGTATTTTATTTACAATTGTTAAATTTGTTAGTCTTCCTTTATTTTTTTCATAACATCTAAATTAAGCAAAAGTTTTTCCCTCATAAAAACTCTATCCCTACTTAAGCTGCAATAATATAAAAGTCTATTATATATTTTGCTTTGACAGATTTATTGAATGGAAATCTAAATATATTTTACCTACAAATTGTCAGTTAATATTATGATTATTTTAAACCATATTTGATCACAAAGGCATAGTGCCTATGGTTTTATATTTCATTATCCAGGTAAGAATTGAGATCTCTTTAGGACTCAAGTTGGATCTTAGCAGATGTTGCCAACTTCAGCTTCTACACAGCTGTCTTATAAATGTGTGTAGGTATTAAAAAAAACAACAGCAGCAATAACCTATTTTAGATCCAAAATTGGAGAGTAGGGGTGCCAGGTGGCTCAGTTGGTTAAGCAACCAACTCTTGATTTTAGTTTAGGTCATGGTCTCATGGTTCCTGAGATTGAGCCCCGCATAGGGCTCTGTGCTGACAGTGTGGAGCCTGTTTGGGATTCTTTCTCCCTTTCTCTCTGCCCCTTCCCCACTCTTATATGACTTGTGTGCACCCTTTCTCTTTCTCTCTCAAAAATAAATAAATAAACTTTTATAAATTGGGGGGTAGAATAATGTGTAGTGCAGTGAGAAAACCCCTACCACTGTTTGACTTTTAACAGATTCATCATAAAGATTTCAAGATTCATGATTAGATTGAGGATAAAAGTTGGCCCAAGTTCAGTTTACTTCAAAAATTAGTGATATGTGAGTTAAGCAGTAATAATAAACAAGCGTTGGTTTTATTTTTTAAAAATTTTTAATGTTTTATTTATTTCTGAGAGAGAGAGAGAGAGAGCATGAGCAGGGGAGGGACAGATAGAGAGGGAGACACAGAATCCGAAGCAGGCTCCAGGCTCTGAGCTAGTTGTCAGCATAAAGCCGAACATAGGACTCGAACTCACAGACCACGAGATCATGACCTGAACTGAAGTCTGATGCCGAACTGACTGAACCACCCAGGTGCCCCAAACAAGCGTTGGTTTTAATACTAAAATGTGAAAGTCTCTATTTTTAAGTATGTGTCATTTTACTTTTACAACTGTGCATTAGTTTACTTTTTCTGTCCCAAATTGATTAGTTCTGAGAACATTATCTGATTGTTTTTTACCTTGCTAAGACAATTTTAAATGTCATCAAAGCACCGATAATCCTCTAGCCCATTTTAAAACTGAAACGTGTGTATGTGTGTGTGTGTGTGTGTGTGTGTTTTATAATTTCATCTTTTCCTTTTTGGATGCATATAGCTAAAAATAAAGTAGTGATAGAAAATAATGTTCTCATATTTTAAGATCAAATCATATCATAACCCATAAGTTTGTGAAGCAGGATTATTTGCTTTGTCAATGATAAGGAACAGCATACTAGTGATGATATCTCCCTACAACTTAAAGATACACATGAGAAATCTCAAGAATGGAAAAAGTAAAAAAATAAAAAAGGTTCCCCCAAATGCAACTAAAATGTCACAACTAAAAGGGGTTAAAACATCATTCCTTTAAAGAACAAACTCCTTAGAGTCAAAGACCCTATTATTTCTACATATATGTTAAGTACTCTGACTTTTAAAAAGAAAGAAATTATGCTGTAATGATGGTAAATAGCTCTTAATAATGAAATGTGTCTTCATAAGATAAAGAAATTTTATCTTTCTTCTTTGTTGATAAGTTGGCATAACCTTTCAAGGTAACTCTAGACAATGTTTTGTTTTAGAATTATTTTGCAAATAATTAGTGAAATGTCAACAAATCAATTCAGGAAGAAAAGTTTATTTCCAATATAATAATTTTATGCAGGAATGGATTAAAAAGAATGGATGAGGAGCTAGTTGAGAAATGAGATTATTGGAAGATGGTATAGAGAAATAAAGAAATATTGAACTCAAGAGGAAAGGCACACGGGATAGTTTGGCCAATATCCTAAATCTTTCCTTCCTTTCAGTTTCTCCCTGAAAAGATAAATACAATATATTAAATACTGATCCTTTGAGGCATTTCTATCTGTTTTAGCAAATTTCAACCCATTAGCTCTACTACAATGTACTGAAAGTCTCATCACTACTTCTCATTCACTGAAGACAATGCTACCTGTGTCTCAGTCTGAGCCTCCTTGGTATGCCTCTAGTCATAAACCTGGATGATATGACAAATAGTTACATTCTCTCTCTCTGTCTCTTTAGTAATTACTTGTAATGATATCTATTGCCACAGCCATCAGAGCCACATCTTAAGCTTCACTTCTAAAAATTTCATATCTAATATTTCATCTTCACCTCCTTCAAAATTCTCCTCAATTTGTTCCCACTAAGTCTGATGATGATAATAATAGTGATGATGATCATCATCATAATTTAAATCTCATATGGACCTGAGCTCTGATCTTTTTACCATAGATGGCCTCATTTGTCAACTGCATCCTGACTTCACTTATATAGAGGATTTATCCCACACTCCTCCTTCCAGATCCCTAACATTCCTTCACAGGCTTATCCTCCAGATTTTGTGGAGTTTACAAGAGATACTGCTGGGGCTACTACAGCAGCTTTGTGTGAAGAGCTGGAAGTGCCTGGGCAATGACTGACTGGTGAAGGGACATGGCATCCTGGTTCCCTTGCTTTAAGGCATGACAAAACCTATGATGGGCTTTATGCCCCAGAGTTTCCTATACAGTGACGTAAGGAGCAGGATTTCACCTAAAATCATAGTCTTGCTGGACTATCATTCTCCTTCTACTTCCTTACCATTTTCTCCTCAGTGTATGTGATTAATAAATCATTTGCACAGAATTCTTGTTTTAAAATCAGAATTCTTGTCTTAAAATCTGTCTTTTAGGGAATGCTTATGTCAAAAATTATGAATTATTCATACCTTTTAAATTATTTATTTTCCCTTAAAGCAGTTATCACCACTTGATACATGTATACACACACACACACACACACACACGCACACTCATTCACACATGTGTACCTATGTTAGATTTTATTTGTTTTCTGGCCGCATGAGTAGTATTTCAGTTAAACCTAATAACTGGTTTTTATCTAAAAGATTACCATATTCTCATATATTTCTTTGGGAGATGATAAATCTTTGGGGTCAAAGTCATTTTCCCATCCATAGCTGCTCCCCCCCTTATATATCATGTTCCAGATGCATGAAATCTTGAAATTTCCTAATGAGATGGACAGTGACCCAGTTCCAGTCCAGAGTATACATGGGCTTTTTATCTTGGTCTCTTCTCCCAAGGGCAGACATCTACATGTTTTCTACCCCCTTCTCCAGTCAGAGGAAGGGCAAAGTTGTGTCTGTTGGTAAAGGAAGCAGTACATATATCGAAGTTGATCACATGCACAAGAAGCTCCTTTTAGAAAGCTGCAGCAGCACAGAACAGAAAGTACAGGTGGAGGAGAATGGAGGATTTCATTTTAATTCTTATGCAGGACCTGTAGATATAATGAGTAATTCAGAAGGAAAAATACCTATGAAATATAAATATAAAAAAAATTATAAAAGTCAGACCAACTCTCATATTCTCTCCTTCAGGATAATACTCAGTTGAGCATCAAGTATGATATTTCTTATTCAATATTTATCATTATAAGCCAGTAAATCAAGTTGAGATGAATTTTGCCTCAATCATCCTTCTTTTACCATCTTCACTATCTTTACCACAGAGTGAGTGAAAGTGTATGTGTGTGCACATGCACATCCCTTTCTGAGAGCCCCCATCCTTCACAAACTATACCCTATTGTTAAAAATACTAACACTAAATTTGCTCCACCTCAATCTGCCAGCATGGGATGTTTAAAGAGACCAAAAAAGACCGAAACCCAAATCAAAACCCACAAAAACTATCAATATGGTATGTACCTCAGTACCTGACTTAAGAGAAGTTACAAGTTTGTTTCCAAACATACTCTCATTATGTTAATAGTAGTTGTCATTCACAGTTCCTCCTATAGGCATTTAAATGAGATGATAACCCATTGATCTACAGGAAGCACTTTTTCTAGCTCTCCCCAACTTCTACCTACCAAGATGGAATGGCTAGGTATTCTATTTGCATAAGGGCAATTTGCTTTGAATTTATGTTCCTCTTTGTCCTCAAAATCATCCCATCCTTTGGCAAGAGAAAAAGCTCCTACCATCTGACTCTGGAAATGAACATGGCTGCCAGGGTAGTACAGAGGGTGTATATATTTAGTTTTAATAGGTCTAAACATGTAGCATTGTTTTTGAAAGCCAAGACATGGAAACAACCTATGTGTCCATAATGTACAAATGCATAAAGAAAATGCTAGTTCCAAATCAAGCGTCTGCTAAAGTGAACTAAAGTTTATAGTAACAAGAGGCATTTTCCAGAAAAGCTGAATGTTAAATTGTCAAAACACACATAATCTCCACATTGGAGTAAAATATATATATATATATATATATATATAGCATATATATTTTAAATATAAAGCATATGCATATATATTTTACCCATATATATTGTATATGTTTTAAATATATATTTTATATAGAATATATATGCATATATACATATATGCATAAGTAAAATATTATGCAGCCATAAAAAAGAAGAAAATCCTGCCATTTGCAACAATATGGATGGGCCTTGAAAAACTTATGGTAAGTGAAATAAGTCAGACAGAGAAAACAAATACTGTATGATCTCACATATGTGGAATCTTTAAAAATCCAAACAAAATCATAGATACAGAGAAAAAACTGGTGGTTGTCAGAGGCAGGAGTTGGGGGGATGGGCAAAATGGGCAAAGGTGGCAAAAGATACAAATTTCTAGTTATAAGATCAATAAATCCTGGGGATGTACAGCTTGGTGGCTGTAGTGAACAATATTGTATTACATATTTGAAAGTTGCAAAAAAGAAACCAGATGTTAAAGTTTCTCATCACAAGAAAAAATTATATATAGTAATAAATGTGAAACATATTGTAATTCTATATATACCCATATATGATTATATATATATATACATATATATAGTCATTATACTATATACCTACAACAGATACAATGTTATATATCAATTACATCTTAATAAAAAAAATACTCCTAAACATTCTTTGTAATGCAAAGTTGGCCCTTATATACTCAATTAGGGCTTTCATTAAATTCCTGAATGAATGTACAAATATCTTGATTTATCTGGTAAAGTGGTAACCCTCAGCCACCTCCACTATGTGTAAAAGAGTAGATAATTTTATCTTTGTTTTAATCATATAAATTTTGGCGTGTAGGATGTCATTTGACTTTTTAAATTTTAAAATGAAATGAAACCTGCCTATGTTATCTACAGTTTTTCTGTTATGGTACAACCACAGAATGGATATGATTATAAGAAAGAAAAAATGATAAATTGAAAAGAAGAAAAAGACCAAAGAAGCAAAAAGATTAACATTTAAAAAAAGTTTCTTTTTGCCAAAGTACGAAATTTTAAGGTATAGTAACTAACACATGGTGGAGTATGATATTATCCCCTAAAAATGTTGATCAGAAATTTTGTTCATAGCCTCATTATATATAGAGTACAAGTATATCATTATAAACATGTACAAAGTTTGTGAAAAAGGTATATATTCCATTAAATACTTTTGGAACAACAGTCTAGAATTTTCTCTAACAGATAAATTTCTTAGTAAGTAATATTTTGTCCCATACTTCAACAGATTTCTGGTGAAAACTGGTTAATATATAAAGTGCTACCACCACTTTTGTAGAAGAATGCACTTGTACAAGGAAAGAAAAAACAAATTGCTTTAAGTGCATGAAATCAACTCTTTCCAGAAAAAAAGATTTGAGATGTTTCTTAATAATATGAAATACATCCCTCCCCTTAGTGTAAGAATTTTCACTTTTCATAGCTCATATGAAATTAACTCTCAAACATTTTAATAGCTAATAAAGCTATAAAGAAGCTGTAGCAATATTTTGAAATATTCTGTATCAGTACATAAAGAATTTGAAATAGTGCTAAGGCTTAATATTATTCAAATAACAAAAAGTAAGTCATCCATAATTATAAAGAGGTTTTTATCGCAGTAATGAAAATTTACAAAATATTACTGCTGTGCAATTATGATAATAGTAATAAAAGACAATTTTCTTCAACAAGGTCACTGTTTGAAATTTAGCTACAAAAATCTAGTCATTATCTTAGAGAATTGGTTTCCAAAATTTTATCAACTGTATAAATATTTTTTCTTAGCCCTTTCTTTATAGTTACTTGAAAAAATGTATACTCACCAAGAAGAAGCAAAGACATGATACTCCATTTTAAAACTGGTAATGTTTCTTTTCAGAGTGTATACATATGTATGTGTGTTTTAACTTTATGGATTTAACTGATTTTGCCATATAAAAATTTAACCAAAACCTAACATGGGAAGCTGTGCTTACCTTATATCTGTTTTTATCAAAATCACACAAAATATATCATGACTTTAAATTTTTGAACCAAGCTGATTTATCCAAGTACAAAATAACATAAAGACATTTATATGATTCTTTGTGAGGAAAATGTCATCACTTCTTTTTCGTCCCTTGTCTTCCTTTCTGCCTCAGCATTCATCCTTCCTTCCAGCTGCCCAACTTATAAACTCATTTCTACAGATATTTTCTGAGCTAACTTTCGATGCTAGAATATTCACCTTCTCTAGCTTTGCTTTTTGCTATATCTAGGCACTACGTTGCAGGGGTCTTTAATCTTTTCAATAATTTCCATCCAGGATATCAACCACACCGGTCTACTCAACTGGTACTTCTAGTAGGATTGCCCAAACCACCTAAGAGAGAGAAACTCACAAGCTCAGTTATCCTTTCTCAAGCCTTGATCATCTCTAAGGAGTACACTGTTAGTTCTATAGTTTTCAAAAACTTACTATTATACACACTATCAGATCTTTTTTAAAATGAGATGATAAAATCAATTAAAAGCAATCCAGTAGCTGAAAGGAAGATTGATGAGAAGAGTTCTCAGTGACATAATCATTATGTTTTGCCTGGAAATATTTCATGTTTTAGATTAATTACAATATCAACAACCTCTTAATTACTTTTATGCATGGATAAAATAAGGTATTAGTAACAAGAGTTATTTCTAGAAATGATTAGTTTTAAATTGCCAAATACACATGATTTTCTTTAAAACTGCTTGTCAGTATTTCTAACATTAATTATTCTAAATTATATTCTGATTTGCTCATATGTTAAGCCTGTATAAATTTTTATTTGCTTTTTTGTAATGCTTATTTTATTTATTTTGAGAGAGAGAGAAAGAGGGAGAGAAAAAGAGGGAATGAGCAGAATTAGGACAGAGGGAGAGAGAGGAGAAAGAGAAAATCCCAAGCAGGCTTTGTACTGTCAGCACAGAGCCTGATATGGGGCTTGATCCCATGAAGCATGAGATTATGACCTGAAACAAAATCAAGAGTCCGACCGGTAACCCACTGAGCCACCAGGTGCCCCATCACTTTTTATATACATAATCCACTAGTGTAAAATAAAGCACACAGTAAAACAAATCCAAACAAAAGTTTCGATTTTTTTTTTCAGGTCTTAAGGGGAAAAATTTTCTTTTGAGCTCCAATTCCAATATTTTGTTGTAAATCATGATTAACACAAAGAAACAAGCAGTTCTACAATAATATCTTACAATTCTTTTGTAACTGTATGTTCTAATGACCCTAAAGACCTTTTAAGACTTTGTATAGGTCCATGGATGGATCTATCATATCACAGTGTAATCTAGTTCATATCAAAACATCTAGAGTAATTTTAGATTTTTATCAACTTTGCAATTATTGATTTATTTCTATTTGAGGTGGTTAGTCTACCATTTCCTAGATGCTCTTCCACTTTTTGATCATTTTGGTTTTTGTACTTGATGTTCTCATACAATTCAATTATATTCATGGATATCCTTTCTTATCAGTTATGCAGTATTTAGATTATCCATGGCGTGTGGTGGATATCTGATTTGAAATATCTTATAATCTTATAAGATTTACATGTGTAGCATACTTTTAATAACCAAACTAAAATAACTAATAACTAAAGCATGTGTTTATAATAAGGGTTGCCTGGATGGCTCAGTTGGTTGAGCATCTGACTCTTTATTTCAGCTCAGCTCATGATCTCAGGGTCATGAGACTGAATCCCACATTGGGCTCTGTGCTGATAGTAAGGAGCCTGCTTGGGATTTTCTCTCCATCTCCCTCTCCCTCTCAGCTCCTTCTTTGCTCATGTGAGTGTGAGCTGTCTCCCAAAACAAAGAAATATTTTAAAAATATGTATTTATAATAAAATCAATATTGATGTTGATCTTTGGCTAAATCCAACATAATTTTGCTTGACAATCTTAAAACTGCTCTTTAACCTCCATCGTTGTAACTAGAGGTGCATACATTTAACCATGGAGGGACGGTGCAGCAAGTAACTGATAGATTGAATTTGGAAGCCAAACTACATAGGCTAATACTTACTAGCTGATTTAATTTGTGCTGATTCTAATGCTTTTTATATCTCAGTTCTTTACATGAACAGGAAAAACACTACCACGTAGGAAGCTTTTGGTTAATTTTAAGGGCATATGTATCTTCTTTAAAACAATGACTGAATACAATTATTATTATCTTCTTCCTAATTTCTTTTTAACAAGTCTTTAGTGGAAAATTATTGTAATAAGCACAAATGTACTTCAAAAGTTCATTTTATATAACCTTATACATCCTGTACGGTTATTTTTTAGTTCAATAAACCTGCTGTATTTTTTAATATCCATATAGATTAGTTGAATTGGCAATTCACCAACCATCTGGCTATATTGTCATCAAACATTTTGATGAAGACATTAACCATTTTAGTTTTTATTTTATTTTCAGTCTCATAAATGATTCTCAAAAGAGGGAGGGTACTTCCTGGAGAAGTGAAGCAAAATATCTTGAATTATTATTTTTTTATTGTCATTGTTGCAGTGTGTTTGTTTCTTCTATTTTCATATTATCCCATACTCCCAGCCTACCTCCATCTGCTGATACTCTGATATGGATAAACATCATTATCACATATCACATTCTTGTAAAGCTATTATTACTATATAAAAAGCAGTTTTAAGGGACATCTAAGTGGCTCAGTCAGTTGAGTATCCAACTTCAGCTCAAGCCATCACCTCACTATTCCTGAGTTCCACCCCTACATGGAGCTTGCTGCTACAGTGCAGAGCTTGCTTCAGATCCTCTGTCCCCCTCCCTCCCCATTCTCTAACCCTTTGCAACTCATGCTGTCTTACTCAAAAAAACAAAAAACAAAAACAAAAAACAAACAAACATTTAAAAAAGGTGGTTGTAAGGGCACCGGGGTGGCTCATTCACTTGAGTCTCCAACTTCTACTCAGGTCATGATCTCACAGTTCGTGGGTTTAAGCCCAGCATCAGGCTCTGTGCTGACAGCTTGGAGCCTGGAGCCTGATGCTGATTCTGTTTTACTCGCTCTCAGCCCCTCCCCCACTCATGCTCTGTCTCTCAAAAATGAATAAACGTTATTTTTTTAATAAAAAAGGCAGTTATATTTTTGCTTTTATTTTTAAATTTTCTTATCTAAGAATTTCTTTTGAAACCCCTAAGCTTGAGTAGTCCATATCTGACCTTCATTTGACCTAATATCAGCTGTCCATCAATTTTAAATTCCATGCTGATTTTCTTGCAATTATGAAATATTTAAAGATCAAGATTTTAGTGTAAATGATAAACAAGGTTCAGACAAAATGGAATGCATTCCATTTTATTCCTGCAGCCAACCTCAAAAAAATTTTAGGGTGAAATACACAGATTAGCCCCCAGAGGACTCTAAAAAGAATAAGAAAATGAAACAGACTGGCTAGTGACCTTGAGGTTTAAGGGACAACCTGATGGTGAGTTCTCTTGGTTTTTGTTTGTTTGTCTGCCTGTCTTACTGCCTCATATACATCCTGATCTGTGTGGACCCACCTTTTACAAATGCCAATGGATACAGACAAAAGAAAATAGTTCTACCCCCAAATCTACTCTCTCTAACCCTAAGACTGGGTAATTGGCAACCCAACAGGGTAGAAAACTTTTACCCATGTCTGTTCCTGTCAACACCGTGAAAAAAAATATGAACCTCCTCCACCCCAATATGTGCTACAGCAGCAGTGTCCATTGGCGGACCTCTTTCATCTCAACCGTTCAGCAAAGAAGTGACAGTCATTTCTGAGTTGCCTGTGAGGATAGACCTTTCCTCTTTCTCTACCTGAAGTAAGGTAATGAGGTGGTGGTTCTCCCAGAATAGGTCAGTGGTAGGAACAAAAGGGTGTTAAGGTATATACATTCCACTTAAAATGACAAAATGATGGTACTAGAAGATGGAGACAAATTCATCATGTATGTATATTATGATTCCTAGAACAGCAATTAAAAACTTTTAAAATGTGATACTCAATGGCAATATATATAGATAAAGGTAGAATTGTAAAACCCACATAAAAATGGAAAAGAAGATTCAGAAACAGAAAACAAACAATAAAATGGCAGACAAGTTGAAAGATATTAATAATTACATTGATTTTACTTTTAAAAAAATATATAATTTTATATGCTTGGAGTATTTTCAGAGAAAACACATTAAGACATTGGAAACAATTATTCCTCTGGGAAGGTACCTGGAGGAACTGAGGATCACAGATAAAAGGGCATTCTTTTACTGGATACTCTTCCATACCATGTGCAAAGATTACTTAAGAAAAAGGCGGGGGAGGGGCGCCTGGGTGGCTTAGTCGGTTAAGCGTCCGACTTTCGCTTGGGTCATGATCTCGCGGTTCGTGGGTTCGAGCCCCGCGTCGGGCTCTGTGCTGACTGCCAGCTCAGAGCCTGGAGCCTGTTTCAGTCTGTGACTCCCTCTCTCTCTGACCCTCCCCTGCTCACGCTCTCTCTCTCTCTCCTAGAAATAAAATAAAACATTAAAAAAAAAAAAAAGGCAGGGGAGCACCAATTGATATTTGTTGAGTACTGACTATGTTTCAGTCATTATTTTTATGTATTTTACTATAAAACCTCCTTTAATCTTTACAATGTCAACCCATATTTTACAAAGGGGAAATGGACTCAGGTAATATTGTCACTCGGTTTACATAGCTGATATTGGCAATGTGAGGCATTTACCTCAGCTCTTTCTGATTTCCAAAACCATGCTCAGTCCAACAGATTATGCTGCCTTGACTTCAGATTTTTTGGAAGGAGCCATATTTATAAGATGGCAACTTTGAGACTACTTTTTAAAACATGAAAGAATATTGTGAAACCCCATCACTTGGTTCACACCAGCTTCTGAATGAATCTTCATCAACCTGGGGCTCCTTGTTGAAAACTGTAATTCTTGCCTGCATGAGGAGGTTGGGTCTCACTAAAGACTGTCTCCCTACCCCCATCACCCAGATGTTTGCTGTCATGCAGCCTGCTCAGCCAATGGTCGAGAAAATGTTTGATTCCATTGCTTTCTTCAGTAAACCACTCTGTCTATATGGGAGAGTTTCAGATAGGAGTGAAATGGCTGGTCAATTACTAACTCTCCTAAGCATACAGATCCTTAATTTATTTAACAGTCATCTTTAGAGTGGACACTCTGAGCCAGGCATTCTTCTTAAGTGTTAGAATTACAGAGGTGAACAAGATCCTTGCTCCAAGGAAGGGGCTATCTTGGTGTGAAGAGAGGCAATGCACAATCTGGCAAATAGGGAAAACATCAGAGAAAAATGTACATATATATATTATATTACATATATATCATATATATATTATATATATAATACTAATTGATGATGAGGAAGAATGAAATCTTGCCATTTGCAACAACATGGTTGGAACTAGTGTGTATTATGCTAAGTGAAATAAGTTAGTCATAGAAAGACAGATATCATTTGCTTTCATTCATATGTGGAATTCGAGAAACACAACAGATTAACATAGGGGAAGGGAAGGAAAAATAAGATGAAAACACAGAGGGAGGCAAACCATAAGAGACCCTTAAATACAGAGACTAAACTCAGGTTTGCTGGAGGGGAAGTGTGTGGGAGGATGGGTTAAGTGGGTGATGGGTATTAAGGAAAGTACTTTTGGGATGAGCACTGGGTGTCATATGTAAGAGATGAATTACTGGGGTCTACTCCTGAAGCCAAGACTACACTTTATGTTAACTAAGTTGAATCAAAATAAAAAGTGTACTGAAGAAAATTAAAATTAACTGTTGTGATAGAGTGACTGTGTGACTACTTTAGTTTGAGTCACCAAGAAAGGCCTTCTGAGGAGATTATAGTTATCCAAATGACAAGAATGACAAATATTCCCTGGGAACTACTGTTCTTAGAAACAAATTCAGTTTTCTTTTGTATGCTTCAGCTCCCACTTCAATCCCATCCCAAGCATTTATTTATTTACAACACAAAATTTGTAATCACAGAAGTTAGAGCTGGAAAGGACTTTAACAGTCTTCTTAATCTCATGCCATGATTTTGGACATTAGGAAAGAAAGTCAGAAAAGTGAAAAGAGCAGGTCATACAGCTAGTTAGCAATATGTCTGGAAACTGTGGGTTCTGTCTTTCAGCCCACATTTCCCCCCAGAATTCTAATTCCTTCCCCATTTATCTTTGTGTCCATCTCCTCATTGTAGAATCTTTGCACTGGTACCTGCTTTTCTGGAATCCACAGACATTAAATCTTCTCTGGACCACAGGGGCCCTTTTTCAGTGGAATTAAAAATCCTGGGAAGACAGAAGAGTCCTGGGGGCTAGGGTAACAGTGGGGAAAAAGTATAACTTCCCACAGTACAATTTCAGCACATCCTAGACATGCCTTAGAGCTGTGTCCCACCACTGCCACTGCTCCTTGATCACAAGTGAGCCCTACCAAGTGGTTCTACACTGGGGATCCTCCTGAATCTGTGAACTGAAGGAACTGTAAAAACCTCTCTTCAGCAATGTTCCATGATTTAACCAAGTCAGTATGGAAATGTTATATTCTATGATCCTATCCCCTCTCAAAATGCTTTACAAAACCATTAACCACAGAATTTCCTTAAATAACAAGCTCCCTTATACAATTACAGTTTAATCTATGAAAACTCAGTCTAGGTAAAGATTTTGTCTCTCCTCTGCCCCCAAATAAAGGTATTACATCAAAGGCAATAACATAAACTTGGATTCTTAATGATAGATTTTAGACTCATGTATTATATAATGGTTCTCATTCATTTGACACATACTTATTGAACTGTTGTACACAACACACTATTCCAGGTTGCTTGGAGGACACAGCAATATAAAGACAGCCTTTGCTATTTAAAAGCATGCATACACACAACTTTAGCACAGATAGAAATCTCAGTCAAACATCAGGGAAGAAGACAGTCACACAGTAACATTTTCATTGTATTTCAAAGGATTTTTGTCATTCAACAATCTATTTCAGGAAAAAAAAAGGAAACATCATGACATGTTGTATAGGAAGCAAGATGTACAGGGGAACATCTTAGAACAGAAAGAGCCCAATGTCGCTTGATTGTGAGATAGGAAACATCAAGGAAGAGAAGAGAGGCCTTAGAAGGCAGACCAGAGCCTTGAATGCAAGAATAAACTTTGGAACCAATGCATATACCACAGAAGTTTTGAGCAAGATTTGGGAAGAAATAGAACATAATCAGAATTGTCCTTTAGGAAGCTCATTCTAGCAGCCAAGTCCAAGGCTGATCTGAGCGGATAAAGGGGTCCACCAAGGACAGAGAAGTCCCATTAAAAAAACATTGCATGGTTACCGTTTGCAACTACATGGATGGAACAAGAGGGTATCATGCTAAGCAAAATTAGTCAGTCAGAGAAAGACAAATGTCATATGACTTCACTCATATGAGGACTTTAAGATACAAAACAGATAAACATAAGGGAAAGGAAGCAAAAATAATATAGAAACAGGGAGAGGGACAAAAACATAAGAGACTCTTAAATATGGAGAACAAAAAGAGGGTTACTGGAGGGGTTGTGGGAGGGGGGATGGGCTAAATGGGTAAGGGCCATTAAGAAATCTACTCTTAAAATTATTGTTGCACTATATGCTAACTAACTTGGACGTAAATTTTAAAAAATAATTGAAAAAATTTAAAAGAAAGAAAAAAATTGCATGGTTCCTGGATCATATAAGGAGGAATAAATTCAAGAGCTACAGTAAAGGTAGGATTGATAAGAAGGGAAGGGATCAAAATCCCAAAGAGGGTGTCTTGTTTTAGAAAAAGGTAGTGTGGAGTTTACAGGCCTCAGATTCCAGCCTAGAAAGGAGAAGTCAGCATGAATGTTAGTAAGGGGTGTCTCTTTAAGGAAGAAGAGTTGTGAGATGCCCCATACGCCAGGCAGTAATCATGAATTAAAAGTTATCCCTGCTGGACATCTCTGATCCATGTGTGAAGCTTCAGTTATTAATAACTCCTTTTCTGTAGGAGAAAAGGAAATGCCTGTTATACATGAGGTCCCAGAACACATCTGAAATGATTATATGTCTACAGTGACAGCAGTGAAAAGCAGCTTGATTGGGGTGAAGAGCAAGGGTGCAGAAGAAAACTATTTTGAACAAATGATAACTCAGTAGAGGGAAGGGAACTTTAATCAAGAACAAAAAGAATGATCTAAGTCTGATAGCTGTGCTCTGATATAAGGAACTACATGATGTGTTGAGGTCTTTTGATTTTAAGAATAGGGGCGCCTGGGTGGCTCAGTTGGTAAAGCGTCCGATTTTGGCTCAGGTCATGATCTCACAGTCCGTGGGTTCGAGCCCCACATCCGGCTCTGTGCTGACAGCTCAGAGCTTGGAGCCTGCTTCAGATTCTGTGTCTCCCTCTTTCTCTGACCCTCCCCAGCTTGCTCCCTGTCTCTGTCTCTCCATATAAAATAAAGACATAAAAAAAAGAATAAGACCTTGGGTTTCTGCTATCTGAGCCACATATGCTATTTCATAGGTGAGCATTCACAAAACTATTTGTCCAGGACTCTTGGACAAGATTGTGAATTTCAAGAAATTTATCTCTGGTCTCTTTTCCTGGCTCTTCTTTCTAGAAATATATAGTTTGGTTTCTTCCAGTCCGAGCCATGCTGACATCTAGAAGCTTATTCTCAGCCACCTGGCCCATAAAGTCTATAGAAATTGCCATAAATCAGTGTTTCCTAACATGTTTTACAGAATATGAATTTCATGAACAAAGGGGTCTCACAATAAAATAACTTTGGGGAATACCAGATTGAATCAAATTAAAGATGACGCTTTGCTATAGATAGGACATCTCTGAACTTTCAAATGTTAATATGTTCTGGGAATCTCCCAGAATGAGAAACAGGAGGTAGCATCCCCCAACCTTATTTATCCACAGAACCATTTCCAGCAAATTGTCTCAAGGAACAAATGACCTGAAGAACATACAAGAGAAACACAAGTGCTGACAGCTCGCCATTATGAGAGCTGACATTATTTTCAGGAACATCTGTATTTAAGTGGCACTCAGGTATAACAATAAAAGTAAATACCTATATAAGTGTTTACTATGTATCAGACACCCTCCTAAGTCCGTTAAATATATTAATATATTTAATCCTCTTAACAACCCTATGATTGTGGTAGTATCATTTTTATTCTCATTTTATAGATGAGGAAACTTGAGGCATAGAGTAGTTAAAAAATTTGTCCAAGGTCCTAAGTAGACAAATTTGTGAGTAGAAGAGGTAAGAATTGAACACAGGGAGTCAAGCCCCGACAGAAGTTAGTTTCTAATGATACAGTCAGATGCTGTGATCAACTGGATGTCGGACAGATCCTGAGAAGAGCCTTGCATGGCAAGGCTCTAATCATGGTAAATTCAAACCTGTATGCTTGTAAATTAGGTTTTATAGGCCTCCCAAGTACACTGTGTTGGATCCAACTTCTGAATTGTACCACTGATTTGATTTCTTCACCAAATTATGCTATATTACAGTTGTATACTCTTCCATTAGAACAAAGTCATGATTCAGGCAGCACCATAACCAATAAAAATGACAATGCATAAAGAAGATAATCTCTTGATTAAAACAACTTAACAAGCAAATGAAGATGCAAGTGTGAGAAATGGCTTCTCCTGGGGTCTCAGTGTATTAGCACTCTTAACTCGCTCAGAGACCAAGACCAAGTTTCTTTTTGTTTTGTTTTGTTTTCCTTTAATGTGTTGCAAAATTTTATATCCCTACCCCATCTATTTTGCCCAAGAAGTGTCAAATGCCCTTCCACTTCCTCTCCTTGTTCAGAAGGATTATCCCCAGTATGAGATGCATCTGGTACCCAACTTCAATGGAGAACAGATTTTTTCCCTCAAAAGTGACATTGATACCTATCTAGCATGTTGGACTAGTAGATTCTCTTCTCATGGATATTTTAATGACTGATCTTGGGCTCAGGGATGAAGCTGTATTCAGATAGCATGATGGAAGCAGCAGAGAATGGCAATAATCATCCATCCCTCACTCTGGCAGGGAAGCCATAGTCCCATTCATCATAGGACACAGAGATGATACCAGCGAGGAACTCCAAGGGCACTGTGTCCCCTGCTACCAGACTAGGTACAACCCATGTGTAAGCAGTAGCTAGTTAGCACCAGCTGAGATAGCTACTTCAAAGATGTAGGTGGTTTCTTCTTTAGTTCAATAAAGAAGACTCATGGGACTTTGAAGTTTCTTGAGGTGGCTCTAGATCTTAAAATTTCTATCATCCAGGGACATGTCCAGCAGGAGAACTTCCTCTAACTCCCAGCTTATGAGTCTGTTTTCGATGGTGCTGCGAATCTTGTTAACAAAGTGGTGGTAGTCAGAGAAGTAGGTGGTGACGATAGTAAAGATGTACCAGTCATGCTCTTCCATGATGTTGAGCATTATGGAAACATGCTGTTCAACTGATGGGGCAAACTGGAAGAACATGGAGGATTCAGCTGAGAAGAGTGGGCAGATGGGCAGGTAGGAGATCCACAACATTACACAGCTATTCTTCACCAATAATTACATGGCCTTTAAATAGTCTTTGCACAATGATGAAAATATAGAGATTAGCAGAATAGAGTAAAAACCTTGATTTAGTTATATGATGGCTATAGGTGCCTGACTTCAAGTCATTAAAGGTAAAAGGCTAGAGATGCCTGGGTAACTCAGTCAGTTAAGCCTCCCACTTCAGCTCAGGTCATGATTGCGACTTTGAGCCCTACTTTGGGCTCTGTGCTAACAGTCTGGAGCCTGAAGCCTACTTCGGATTCTGTGTCTTCCTCTCTCTCTCTGCCCTTCCCCAGCTCACACACTGCGTATCTGTCCATCTATCTGTCTCTCTCAAAAATAAATAAATATAAAAAAATTTTAAAGGTAAAAGGCTAAAAAATTTAAAAAATATGCAATGAAAATACTAATATAAAATAGGAGTGGCTATATTGATATTAGATAATATATAATTCAGACAAAAGGAAATTACCAAAAATAAAGGACATTATATATTAATTAAAGATTTAGCTCACCAAAAAGATATAACAATATTAAACATTATGCACCAAATTACAGTAATTTAAGCAAAAACTGACTAGAAAGGAGAAGTAGATATATCCATGGTTACATGGTTATAGTTAAGGTCTTCTACTTCCTTTATTTAGTAATTAATAAAACCACTAGACAAACATGCAACAAAGATACAGAAAAGCTGAAAAATATCAGCAGCCAGTGGATTATGTGACATTTGTAAAATGCTCCACTGAACATCAGGATAATAAGCATTATTTTCAAGAGTGCATGGGGCATTCACCAAGATAGATGATATAATGAGTCATAATATAAATTAGTCAACTAATTATAAATAACTGAAACCACAACATGTTTCTGAAGATAAATAGCAGAAAGACAATGGAAAATTTTTCCAACTCTTAGATATTAAACAACACACTTGTAAATATTCATGGGTCAAAATGAATTCTTACGGGTAATAAAATGTGTATATATTGAACTGAATATTAATGAAAACACAAAATATCAATATTTGGGGAACTAAGTGAAAGCAAGAATTAGAGGAAAATTTATAGCATACACACTTATATTAGAAAGGAAGCAAGGTCTCAACTCAATAACCTAAGCTTCCACTTTAATAAACTAGTAAAAGAACAAAATAAATCAAAAGCAAACAGAAGAGAGGATATAAAATAAGAACAGAAATCAATGAAACCAAAAACAGAAAATCAATGGAGAAAATCAATCAAACTGAAAGCTATTTCTTTGAAGTGATCATTAAAATTGATACTGATAAAAGACAAAAAAAGAAATTCCCAATATCAAGCATGAAAGAGGAGTATCTCTGTAGATCATTCAGACATTGATAGAGTAATGAGGGAATGCTATACACAGCTAGACACAAAAACTAGACAACCTAGCAAGGAGTTTTTTGAAACCAAAAACTACTACAACTTATCAAGATAAATCTGAAGAGTCTTAAGTTCATTAAAGTAGTTGGATTAGTAACTAAATCCTTCCATAAAGGAAATCTCTAGTATCAGATGGTTTTAACTGGTGAATTCTAACAAATATTTATGGACAACTTATCACCAGTTCTACAAAAATTTTTTCCATAAAATAGGAAAAATGGGGTACATTTCACAACCCATTTGATGACACCAGCATTATCCTGGTAAAAAAAACAGACAGATACAGTACAAATAACAACAACAGAACTACTCAAATCACAGCTATGCCTTTATGATCAAATCACAGCTTTAAATATCTTCAGCAAAATATTACAAAACCGATTCCAACATTACATAAAAAAGATAAATATTTTGGAACTAATTGGACTTTGTTCCATGATGCAAAGCTTGATCAGTATCCAAAACTAATCAGCATATTCCACCATATCAATAGCATAGGAAGAAAAGTCAGTGATCACATAGCAATTAATAAAGAAAAAATGTTTGGCAAAATTTGATGCTTGTTCATGATAAAAACTCTGAAACTACAAAATCATCAGGTCAGTTCAGTAAAGGAAGGACAGTATTTTCAAGAAATTATGTTAGAGCAACTAAAATTACAAGGACAGACAGGAAACCAAAACCAATCAAACAAAAAAAAATTGAATGACACCTTAAAACTTATATAAGAATTACACACAAAAAAGAACATAGATCTAAATGTAATATATAAAACTATACGTTTTTAGAAAATATAAAGTCTTTGTGATTTATTGGGTTTTTTTTGGAATAAGCATTAGTACACAAAGAACAAATTTTCCCTCTTCCTCAATATTTTCAAAGCACTTGTTTCCTTCCTGAAGTTTTAATACTATTATATACACTATAGCATGTTCACTGCTCTTAAATACAAAATAACAAGTGGGTGTTGTTTTCAGGGAAATTCCATATTGGTTATGGCAACATTTCTGTCTCAATCAGTCTGTTTTGTGAACTAGTGTGCTGCATGTCTGTACTTTGTGTGTGTGTGTGTGTGTGTGTGCGTGTGTGTGTGTGTATATGTGTGTGTGTGTGTGTGTGTGTCTAGGTACATGCAAGTCATATGTTTTGTGGTGATACCAAACATAAGGAATAGAAACGAGAAGACTGGGGCTAAATAACCAAAAGAAGAGATATGTGTTTTCTTCTTGCTTTCTCAATTATTCATTTCTGGAAAAATATGATTACTGACTTTTTTATTAGTCTAAAAATTGTGTTTTACTTTTTCTTAAGTCCCAACCTTCCTGATGGAAAATAAACTGTCTCTTCCAAACTTGAAAATATCTGTACTGTAACATTTTATGAAGACTGATATATTAACTAGCCTCACGGTTTGTATATTCCTTCTTCTATATTCTTTAACAGGGAATAAAAAATAAATCAATCTACTGATAGATATACCAAACAAAATATAAATATATAACAAATCACATATAGTGTATACATGTATAATTTGTTATATATAATATATATTATACAATATATATAAAGAGAAAGAAAGAGGAATTTTATTGCTGCTCTTAAGCTTTTAGCTGAATGTAGCTTTATAAGCACAATAGCAGAGAGGGAACCATTCTGAATGATTCTTAGATAGTTATTATACAGAATGACCCCCATGTCGGGTCAGTGCAAATAAGGAAAAGCTTGGCTGGTCTTAACCTAGAAAGCTATAAAATATGTCGAATGGATGCCTCTCAAGTGTGCGATAAAAATGCATCTTCACTGCTGCTAGCAATATTGTCCCTGACCTCAGAGTATTATTGAAGAGAGACCCATTGAATGCTTTAATTTCCACATAAACTGCTGATCATGATGGTTCAGACATGCCAGATGGCAGTAGGAGTGATAAATGATATTGATGCCTCAGGAGAAATGATCTACTAAAACTATATTATATTCAGCTGGGATTTTAAAACATGCAATATAATTAAAATTGTTATTCCATAGCAAAATGTTACACCTCTTTATTTAATAGAGTGTTAGATAAGGAGACTAATATGTGCATTTGTTTTGTAGAAGATGTTTTTTCTAGTCTTAGAAAGTTTCCAATGGAAAACTTCAGTGCAAAGGAAGGATCCTCTCTGTAAACTTTCAAATACGTCTGGAGACGTTTGGAGCAAGAAGGGAAATCTGGGTGCATTCTCAGTCACCTCAAATATAATAGAAAGAGGAATTATAACAAAATCATTTAATAGACCAAGAATCATTCTTTGAGAAATGCTGAGATGATTTTTTCCTGAATTAGTATTGAGACCATGATATTCACATTAATTAAGGATCTGGTTGTTGTCTTAAATGATTCTAACAAGCAGATACTCATTTTTAAGTGAATGAAATAACATACTTTGTATATTTACTTTTGTTTAAATACAGGCATCTATTTGAAAGACTGTGGTAGCTGGAGTTGTCATTTTATTTTAGTTTCCCATTCAAGAAATGAGTATAGAATTCCTGTCTTTACTTATTTTCCTAATTTCTCTCTCAAACTATTCTCCTACCCTGTCACAAATAAAAGTGAATGTAGGGGCACCTGGGTGGCTCAGTCAGTTAAGTGTCTGATTCTTGGTTATGACTCTGGTCATGATCTCCTGGTTCATGGGTTTGAGCCCCATATGGTGGTCTGTGTTGACAATGTGGAGTCCTGCTTTAGATTTTCTCTCTTCCTCTCTCTCTGCTCTTCCCCTGCTCTCTCTCTCTCTCCCTCAAAAATAAATAAAATATTAAAATAATAAAAATAAAATATTCAAAAATAAATAAAAGTGAATATATATTATGCAAAAGTATACTGTACAGCTTTTTTCCTCTTAGGATTTTGTGAATAAAGTCCAGCAAATCAATATCTGGCAGTTTAGAAAGCAATTTTTTTTTACATTCCTAAAAAGTGTGAAACATAATTTTCATGGCCCAATGCATAAGGAAAATGCATGCCTCTTGTTCAAAAGTAGAAAAAAATATGCCATTAAAATGTGCTTGAGGGGCGCCTGGGTGGCTCAGTTGGTTAAGCGTCTGACTTCGGCTCAGGTCATGATCTCACAGTTTGTGGGTTCGAGCCCCACGTCAGGCTCTGTGCTGACAGCTAGCTCAGAGTCTGGAGTCTATCTTCAGATTCTGTGTCTCCCTCTCTCTCTGACCCTCCCCTGCTCATGCTATCTCTCTCTCTCTTTCTCTCTCTCTCTCGTCTCTCTCAAAAATAAAATAAAAACATTTAAAGAAATAAAAATAAATACAAATGTACTTGAAAAATACAACTTTTCCCTGTCTTCTATGGTCTTTTTCTGACGTGTGTGTGTGTGTGTGTGTGTGTGTGTGTACGCGTGCATGTGTTTAATGCTATTTAATACCGTCTCCTTGGACAGAGGAATACTTGCAGACTGAGTGTTGATCCACACAGATACGATGTGGAACCACACAGATATGATGGGAACCACTCAGCACAGGCAAGTGGCTCACTAACTGCCAAGTTCTCCTTCCCACAAGTCTCCAGACCCAGACTGTTAACGTCCAGGGAGCAAGGAGGTCACTGCAGGTTGACCAACTCACTGTGGCCAGATGAACCCAGAGACTGCAGCCTCTCACCTGGACTTACTGGCTTAGAAGTGAGCATGAGAGACTCTTCTGCTGAGTTGCCCACTGAATGCTCCATGGTGCTGATAGTCTCTATGTGGGGACACCTGGGGCTGGACACCTGCATTCAAGCCCATCCCTCCCATTCATACATCTGTGCTTAGATTCCCACTAGACAGAGGGCAACTACCGTTGTGCTAAAAGATCTGAGGGAAGAAGCCAAGAGAGATGGATAGCTAGGAGAGGAGTAAGCGCACGTCTGAAACTCTTTGCAAGAAGGAGTCAGGGAGAAGGCTCAGGCTTAGTGTTCTGCTGCTCTATTGGGTTTCATTCACAGAACAAAACAAAACAAAATCCTCAAAGATAAAATTATTAAAATACCCAAGGTGAACATCACTGAGCATGAAACCCAAAGCAGGCAGCCCTTTTAGCTTCAGACTCTGTGTGACTGCTCTGGTCAGTTGTTCATGTAGCCAGCTGGCTGAGTACTTCTTTAAGATACTTAGAGTAATGGCTTATGTGAAGTTAACAGATTGAAAACATTATACCATGAAATATCATTTCATAACTCTCCAACTTTCAATTTAGTAACAAGAACGATTTCAGGCTTTAGGATATAATTTTTATATTTGCATTGTTTTCACCAAAATCAAAATTTCACACTCTTTGAAAAAACCATATCCATTCACATAGCAGATGTTAATAGCCAAGACCCTACAACTCAGGGCAGCGGCGGCTTCCTCCTCCTCCCCTTCTTCTTCTTCTTCTTCTTCTTCTTCTTCTTCTTCTTCTTCTTCTTCTTCTTCTTCTTCTTCTTCTTCTTTTCTTTTTTGAGGGATGACAATAATAATAGTTAGCATTTCATCTCTAGTAAATATCAAATCTCACAATCAGACCTAACACTATGGTTTGATTTTACTTAGGAATTTTGTTAAGATTTCCTAGGATAGCCATCCAAAAAATGAGCACATCATGAGGCAAAAACATCATTACTGAATTGTCTAAAGAATAACAAAGGCTTCCATTTATTCAGTCTTGAAGTTGTTTTGCTCTTTGTTCATCTGGCTGTGACTAAACCTTAATGCACATTAGGCATTAAGCATTAGGATGGGTAGGCACTGTTGTAAATGGTTCCTCCTGACTACAGATCTTCAATTCACTGCACCACTGCCCAGATCATGTGAGTCATGTGAATGAGAACAATGCAGTGTAATTGAAATGTGATCAAATTATCTGAAATGCATATCACTGAGTCCAAACAAATTGTTCCTTAATCCGCAGATGTATTAATCCAAATTGTTGAGAAAACAGCTAATTATAGAATCCCTTAAAATAGAGACCAGTTTATTCTCAGGTTTAGAAAACTCCAGCAAGAGTAAAGAAGAGTATTTTAACTTTTCATGCATACGGTACCATGCTCATGGAGTTGTCATTAGGTTGTTAAGCATTTCAGTAAGTATTTTAAAAAGAGAGAGAGAGAGAGAGAGAAGAAAACATGCACTGAGGAACATATAGAATTAACTTTAGTAATATTCTGTTTCTAATAGAATAAAATTCATTTAGATTTTTTAGCAAACCATCCCTTAAAAAATAAAATCGTTCTTAAAATAAAGAGTAATATGAAAACATTCTTTACTTTGATAGGAAACTTTCAATTTAGAGTTAGCCTTGTAGAGAACCAGAACACCTTTGCTGACCAACTGACTTAACTGCCTTCTAGTTTGAAGAAAAAACTCTAATAGATGTTTTGGAAACATTATGAGAATTTGGTATGATAATTCAATCTTTTTGCTTCAGGAAAACAATATCCCATTAATTAAAAAAAAACTTCTATCCTCAAACTTATGAGACTTTTAAGAACTATGTATCAGATAGAATTGAAAAGTTTTTCACATTTTAGCTTTATAATACTTGCAAAGGGTAGCTATGTCCAATAAGTAAAGATTTGATTCTCCATATAGAAAATATTTAGAAGTAAAGAAGATATGATTATCCATATAGGACATATTTACAATCTGTGAAATATTAATCATTCTTAATTCTAGAATCAGATCTTTGAAGCCACAGAGGTCTTCACAAATACTGCCACTAAAATATACATATTTATAATTCAGATTTGAGGTATTTTATTAACTTTGAGGATTTTTGTCTGCAACTCTTGGGTACTAAAATAGTTTTGTTGTGGTTCTAGAGAAAACATTTTATTTTTTGAATCAAGGTATTTAAACACATATGAAGAAATAGGTTACATTAAATTCATTTATTTTCTTTTAAAAATAAAGCAATTTAATCTGGTAATTACCATTACTAAAATGTCCATTCTATACTTATTACGACAGTAATATTATATTACTAAACACACACACAGTTACACAAAAATAAACATAGCTGCATAAGTTATATTAGGATTTTTTTTTCCCTGAGCACTTTGGAATTAGTAAGTGTATGACAATAGCTTAAATCAATTATGCACCAAGCTGCTATGGACTGGATTGCAGTCTAGATATATGGAATATTTTATTTCTTATTTTTATTGTAATTTTCAGGTAACATTGTAATTTGATATCTGTATACATAGAAAAGTGATCATCTCTCAAAATCTAGTTACTATCCATCACCCTACAATTGACCTCTTCACCCCTCTTGCCCAACCCCCAATCCCCTTCCTTCTGGTAACCACCAATCTATTCTCCATATGTATGGCTTGTTTTTGTTTTTGTTTTTTTAGATTCCACATATAAGTGAAATCATACAGTATTTGTCTTTCTCCTTCTGAATTATTTCACTTAGCATAATATCCTCAAGTTCCAACCATATTGTTACAAATGGCAAGACTTAATTATATACACATATATAATTATATATTATATATATCATCTTCTGTATCCATTCATCCATTGACCCAGCATGGAGCCTGATCAAGGCTCAATCCCACAAACCTAGGATCGTTACTTGAGTCAAAATGAAGAGTCAATGCTCAGCTGACTGAACCATCCAGTCACCAAGATTTTGCATTTATTTTCTTATTTTTTAAATCGGTGTTTAATTTTTATCACTTATTTATTTTTGAGAGAGAGGGAGAGAGTGACAGTGAGACAGAGAGACAAAGCATGAGCAGGGGAGGGGCAGAGAAAGAGGGAGACACAGAATAGGAAACAGGCTCCAGGCTCTGAGTGTCAGCACAGATCCCGACACGGGGCTTGAACGAGGAACTGTGAGATCATGACCTGAGCCTAAGTCGGATGCTCAACTGACTGAGCCACTCAGATGCCCCCAAGTTTTAGCATTTTAAATGAGAAACTGGGGCGTCTGGGTGGCTCAGTCGGTTAAGCGACCAACTTCAGCTCAGGTCATGATCTCACGGTTCATGGGTTCGAGTCCACGCATCAGGTTCTGTGCTGACAGCTCAGAGCCTGGAGCCTGTTTCAGGTTCTGTGTCTCCCTCTCTCTCCGCCTCTCCCCCACTCGTGCTCTGTCTCTCTCTGTCTCAAAAATAAATCAAACAAAAAAAATGTTTTTAAATAAATGAGAAACTATCTCTTGAGATGAATGTGAAATGGTTTTCTTTAAAATATATTGATGGAAATGTCCTGAACGGAGATCAAACTAATTATCTGCCCCTTAATATTATCTTTCCTTTACTCTACTTTAATGCTAAATTTATCAAAATAATATGAAGTTATTAAATATCACCTGTGGAATATGCATTAATTTTGCCCAAATGGATATTTAATTGAAGAATACAAAGTTGCTATATAATGTTTTATGAATAAGTGGTTGTATTTCTATATATTTCAGATCTCTGTTTATTTCAGGGATTATTTCTTTATTGTTTTCATTTTATAAACATTTAGGAATCATCAAAATGCTAAGATTTTTATATTCCATTATTTCCATGCCTTCAACCTGTAAAGTACAGGTTGATTTCTATAAATGGTAGCATGTTAGGTTGAGTTGTACTTTGTAACAATAAGAAGCTAAGGTATTTTCTGAGATCCTTATTTTCTGTCAAGTTATCATGATGATTTTTTAATACTCTTACTGTACTGATACAGTTCTCCATGGGACTCTCATGTCTGCACCTCTCAGCAAACTTCTTTTATTCTTATTAAAAACTATCTTTTCGAGAATATTTGTATAACGTATTGGAAGATGGAGATAGCTTTTCCTTATTTGTTTTGGAATAATATAGTAAATATAATGTTCCTTTCTGGAGAAAAGTTTGGTCAGGTTTGCTACCAGCCCCCTCATAAGTTTGGAGGTTTGCAGAGCTCAAGATCCCTAGCTCTGATACATTCCCTATGCATGGCATTTACCTTGATCCACCTGCATACGTTCATGGGACCTAGGAAACAGAGCAACTAATGTGAATATGAACCTTATGCTGCTGGCTATACCATTGGTGAAAAAATCTTTCATATCTGACCAAGAAGTCTCTTGTCTTCTACCTATGTATGAAACAGAAAAAATCTAACTTGTTAGTTTGCAAGCAAGGTAAAATTACAGAACCTTACAACTCTTGAAACTCTTAAAATTCTACTTGTTTCCTAGAATAATTTTAGGTCAAATTATAATAAATGATATGGAAGAGATTCGGAAAAAGTAAGATTTAAAAATATGTAAATTTATTTTATTAAATGAAAATAATGTGAGTTAATGATACATTACTAAAATTACAAAGACATCTTATAAATATCCAATCCAGGCATTTCATTATATAGATAAAAAAATTCAAAATTATATATCATAAAGCCAATTAATTAAAAAGGTCAAAATAAACAACCATGATGTCTGATTTGACATTATTTAAATTACATTGATAAAATAGAAGGTCCCTGTTGAAGATTAAAGATGTCCACAATTATTTGCTATTCCTCTGATATAGATGAGTCTAATATTCTTTCCCTGAATGAGCTGGACTTTGTGACTTGCCAGACCAAGAGAATATGGTAGATGTGAGTTTATGAACTTCCAAGGCTGGCAAAAGAAGTCTTGAATCCTTTCCCTGGGCACCTTGAAACACTTGTTCAAAGAGCCCTGATCAGTCATTAAACATGTGTGGCTACCATATTAGAGATCGCAGGGAGATGCTAGAGACAAGGAGAGAGAGGAGGGTTTGGCTGAGCTCATGCTTCCAGCCAGGCCTGCCAAAGCACCAGATATGTGAATGAAGTTACCTTGATTTCCCAGATTAGTATAATAAACAGCTGAATGCCATGAAGGGAACTTATTCACTGTCACAGCAATCTAAGCATCTACCATAGGAGCTGAATATGTGCTCAGCTGAGTCACTTCAGTGTTCCAGTCCCCCAATACTGTGACATAATAAAATCCTGGTGTTTGAAATAACATTTTAAACTATGTGCAACATAGTTTGTTGCACAATACTGGATGTCTGGAATAGATGTCTGGAACATCCTCTTTTAAATAAAAGTAGTTTAAAATGTTAAATGTATAAAATACTATTGTTTTCCTTCTTTCCATCCCTTTCTCTCTTAGAAGCTTCCTGTTCTCTTTTTTAAAATAATCAGATATTATATTTCAGAATAATATGTAGAAATAATAACTTCCCTCGAGGCTAAACTCTGCCTCATGTGAATTTTGATGATTATAAATTTAGGAATAATAGGACTTATAATACAATCACTAATAAGTTCTTAAATTTATAGGAACTCTTTGGAAGTTTTCTTTTATTTATACATAGATCTTTATTAATTAAAATTAAAAATGTGTGAAATCTATCTTTTAATATCTTATGTATGAGTAATAAACATTTTTTGTAATTGACTAACTTTGATATTTAAGCTAAATACATTACCTATCCGTTAGTAGTGAAAATCCAGGGCCCTAGCAATTTTTCACTTTGGACATAGGCTAACATATACTTGTGATCTTCATAAGATAATGGAGAAAAGTGAGTTTACACAGTATCTCTTGACTGAGGTACTGTCTTTATGAGGGTAGTTTGAAGTAGGAAGTAATTTTCTTTAATTCATCTTTTTAAAGAGATCATATCTAATAAATGAAATATCCTTTTAAACGTGAATCCTTTTAAAGAATTCTAGCAAGAGAGGTCATTGACCTATATTTCCTTTAGATATAGATGTTGATATACTTGTGTTCTTATAGTAATGATAAAAGAATGCATTTAAGGTGAACTGAAGAATTAATAGATCCAATAGATGGCTCTGTGAGCTTTCTTGTAGCTTCAGGGATACCAGGAGGATCTTTGGTCAGTTCTCTTGGAGATGTTAATTCAAAAGAATTCTCAGGAATTTTCTTCTACCAGGTCTAATATAAACACCAATCTAGCTGAAGACCATTTACTGAAACAAATACTAACTTCTTGTTGAGATTTATTAAAAAATGAGTAACCAGTACTGATGATTTGCAACTATCCCCACGAATGGTAGTAAGTCTTGTATACCTAAGTAGTCAATGGGTCTAAATATTTATAAAGCCTGGGAAAATTTAGTGAAGGTTTCCCTGAACTGGCTCGTGTCCACTCTGATTCTTCTCTTTTGGTTGTGCATCATAAGTGTAGCATGGAGTTTCTACAAAATCAAAAGATGGACCTGTGAGTCATGAAATTTCTACTTTGCAGATGCTGTGCATGCTGTTGCTTCCACTAAATAGCTATTTAAACTTGGTGTTGAGTAAGGTCTTCTGTGTCTTTTGTGATTCATTTTTAATCTATACTTAAGATCATTGATGCTAGTTAAATAATATTAGATAAAAATGTTGTCTAAATTATTGTATAGCCAAGGTAATTTAAGATCATTCTGGTCTAGGATCACAAGGGAAGATATAACAGTAGGAAAAAAGAAGAATTAAAAAAAGAGAAGTTAGGTATCTAATGTCTCATGATGCAGCTTTTCTATTTACTTTATCAATATACTAGATTTTGACTTCTGAATGTCAAATCAATCTTTAATTCCTGGGATAATCCTCTTGGTCATAAATTAGTATCTTTACATAGTGCTAAAAGTGTTTTGATAATGTTTAATGTAAACTTCTGCATCTATGTTTATGAAGGGTATTGATCTGTACTTTCTTTTCATGTAATGTTCTTATCAAGTTTTACAATCATAATTAAAATATGTTAAAAACTGTTTCCACTTATTAATGATAGGAACTAATTAGCTAAATATTAGTTTTATTGATTTTTTCCTCTGCCATGTAGAAGATTTTTATCTTGAGGAGGTCCCAATAGTTCATTTTTGCTCTTGATTCCCTTGCCTTTGGGGATGTGCTGAGTAAGAAATTGCTGCGGTTGAGGTCAAGGAGGTTGTTTCCTGCTTTCTCTTCTAGGGTTTTGATAGTTTCCTGTCTCAAATTCAGATTCTTTATCCATTTGAGTTTATTTTTGTGTATGGTATGAGAAAGTGATCTAGTTTCGTTCTTCTGCATGTTGTTGTCCAGTTCTCCCAGCAACATCTGTTAAAGAGGCGGACTTTTTTTCCGTTGTATACTGTTTCCCGTTTTGTCAAAGATTAGTTGGCCATACATTTGTGGGTCCAATTCTGAGTTCTCAATTCTATTCCATTGGTGTATGTGTCTGTTTTTGTGCCAATACCATACTGTCTTCATGACTACAGCTTTGTAGTAGAGACTAAAGTCTGGGATTGTGATGCCTCCCATTTTGGTTTTCTTCTTCAATATTACTTTGGTTATTTGGGGTCTTTTGTGGTTCCACACAAATTTTAGGATAGTTTGTTCTAGTTTTGAGAAGAATGCTGGTGCAATTTTGGTTGGGATTGCATTGAATGTATAGATTGCTTTGGGTAGTAATGACATTTTAACTATATTTATTCTTCCGATCCATAAGCATGGAATGTTTTTCCATTTCTTTGTGTCTTCTTCACTTTCCTTCATAAGTTTTCTATAGTTTTCGTCATACAGATCTCTTATATCCCTGGTTAGGTTTATTCCTAGGTATTTTATGGTTTTTTGTGCAATTGTGAGTGGGATCAGTTTCTTGATTTCTCTTTCTGTTGCTTCATTATCGGTATAAAAAAGCAACTGATTTCTGGGGCGCCTGGGTGGCTTAGTCGGTTAGGCGTCCGACTTTCGCTTGGGTCATGATCTCGTGGTTCATGGGTTCAAGCCCCGCGTCGGGCTCTGTGCTGACTGCCAGTTTAGAGCCTGGAGCCTGTTTCAGAGTCTGTGATTCCCTCGCTCTCTGACCCTCGCCTGCTCATGCTGTCTCTAACTCTCTCCTAGAAATAAATAAAACATTAAAAAAAAAAAAAGCAACGGATTTCTATACCTTGATTTTGTACCCTGCGACTTTGCTGAATTCTTGAATCATTTCTAGTAGGCTTCTGGTAGAGTCTGTCGGGTTTTTTATGTAGAGTATCATGTCGTCTGCGAAAAGTGAAAGTTTGACTTCTTTGCCAATTCTGATGCCTTTGATTTCCTTTTGTTGTCTGATGGCTGATGCTAGGACTTCCAGCACTATGTTAAACAACAGTGGTGAGAGTGGACATCCCTGTCGTGTTCCTGATCTTAGGGGTAAAGCTTTCAGTTTTACCCTATTGAAGATGATGTTAGCTAAGGGCTTCTCATAAGTGGCTTTTATGATATATATGTAAGTTCCTTCTATCCCGACTTTCTCAAGGGTCTTTATTAAGAAGTGATGCTGTATTTTGTCAAATGCTTTTTCTGCATCTATCGACAGTATCATATGGTTTTTATCTTTTCTTTTGTTGATGTGATGTATCACATTGATTGATTTGCGAATGTTGAACCAGCCCTGTAACCCAGGAATGAATCCCACTTGATCATGGTGGATAATTCTTTTTATGTGCTGTTGCATTTGATTTGCAAGTATCTTGTTGAGGATTTTTGCATCGGTATTCATCAAGGATATTGGTCTGTAGTTCTATTTTTATGCTGGATCTTTGGCATGGGAATAAAAGTGATGCTGGCTTCGTAGAATGAGTCCAGATGTTTTCCTTCCATTTCTATTTTTTTGGAAAAGCTTGAGAAGAACGGATATTAACTCTGATTTACATATCTGGTAGAATTCCCCAGGGAAGCCCAGGGCTCTTATTTGTTGGGAGACTTTTGATAACTGATTCAATTTCCTCACTAGATATGGGTCTGTTCAGATTTTCAATCTCTTCCCATGTGGTAGTATGTGTGTGTGTTTAAGAATTTGTCTATTTCTTCTAAGTTGTCAAGTTTGTTGGCATATAATTTTTCATAGTATTCCCTGATAATTGCTTGTATTTCTGTGGGATTGGTTGTAACAAGTCAATTTTCATTCATGGTTTTGTCTATTTGGGAGCTCCCTCTTTTCTTTTTGAGAAGCCTGGCTAGAGGTTTGTCAATTTTGTTTATTTTTTCAAAAAACCAACTCTTGGTTTCCTTGATCTGTTCAACTGTTTTGTTTTTTTTTTTTTTGGATTCTATATTGTTTATTTCTGCCCTGATTTTCATTATTTCTCTTCTTCTACTGGGTTTGGGGTGCTCTTGTTGCTCTCCTTCTAGTTCCTTTAAGTGTGCTGATAGATTTTATATTTGTGCTTTTTCTAATTTCTTTAAATAGGCGTGGAGTGCAATGTACTTTCCTCTTAGGACTGCCCTTGCTGCATCCCATAGAGTTTGAATTGTGTTTTAATTTTTACTTGTTTCCATATATTTTTAAATTTCTTCTCTAATTGCCTGATTGGCCCATTTGTTCTTTAGTAGAGTGTTCTTTAACTGTCTTGTGTTTGGAGGTTTTCCAGTCTTTTTCCTGTGATTGATTTCAAGTTTTATAGCATTGTGATCTGAAAGAGTGCATGGTATGATTTAAATTCTTGTATATTTATTGAGGGCTGCTTTATACCCCTGTATGTGATCTATATTGAAGAATTTGCAATGCACACTTGAGAAGAAAGTAAATTCCATGGCCTCAGAATGTAGAATTCTATATGTATCTGTCAAATTCATCTGGTCCAATGTGTCATTCAAGTCCATTGTTTCTTTAGTTATTTTTTGTGTACTTGATCTATCCATTGCTGTAAGCAGAGTATTAAAGTCCCCTGCGATTAGCACATTCTTATCCATAAGATTGTTTCTGTTTGTGATCAGTTGTTTTATGTATTTGGGTGGTTCCATATTTGGTGCATAGACATTTATAATTGTTAACTTTTCCTGATGGATAGACCCTATAATTATTATATAATGCTCGTTTTCATTCCTTGTTACTGCCTTTACTTTAAAATCCAGTCTGATATAAGTATATCAGTTATATACTTATAAAGTTATAAAGTTACCGCCTTTACTTTAAAATTTGTCTGATATAAGTATAGCTACTCCAGGTTTCTTTTGACTTCCAGTAGCATGACAGATATTTCTCCATCTCTTTACTTTCAATCTGAAGGTGTCCTCAGTTTTAAAATGAGTTTCTTGTAGACAGCAAATAGATGGATTTTGTTTTTTTATCCATTCTGATACCTTATGTATTTTGATTGGAGAATTTAGTTCACTTACATTCAGTGTTATTATTGAAAAATATGGGTTTAGCGTCGCTGTGTTCTCTGTAGGATTCATGCTTATAGTGGTGTATTTGGCACCTTGTGTTCCTTGCAACATTTCCCTCATAGAGTCCCCCTTAGGATTTCATGTAGGTTGGTTTAGTGGTGACGAATTCTTTCAATATTTGTTTATTTGGGAAGACTCTTATTTATCTCTCCTTCTATTCTGAATGGCAGGCTTGCTGGATAGAGGATTCTTGGCTGCATATTTTTTCTGTTCATCACATTGAAGATTTCTTGCCATTCCTTTCTGGCCTGACAAGTTTCAGTAGTTAGGTCTGTAACTACTCTGACTGGTCTCTCTTTTTATGTTAGGGCCCTTTTATCCCTAGCTGCTTTCAGAATTCTCTCTTTGTCCTTATATTTTGCCAGTTTCACTATGATATGTCATGCAGAAGATTGACTCAAGTTATGTCTGAGGGGAGTTCTCTGTCCCTCTTGGATTTCAATGTCTGTTTCCTTCCCCAGATTGTGGAAGTTCTTAGGTATAATTTGTTCAGTTACTCCTTCAGTGCCTTTCCCTCTCTCTTCCTCTTCTGGAATTCCTATGATACGGATATTGTTCCATTTGATGGTATCACTCAGCTCTTGAAATCCTTTCTTGAAATCCAGTGCCTGGATCAGTTTATCTCTCTTTTTCTCAGCTTCCTCTTTTTCTATAATTGTGTCTTCTAATTCACCTCTTCTCCTCTCTGCCTCTTCAATCCGTGCATTGGACTTCTCCATTTTATTATGCACCTCATTTATAGAATTTTTAAATTCATCACAACAGGTTTTAACCTCTAGAGTCTTTGTAGCAATAGTTTCTCTAATGTCTTCCATGCCTTTTTGAAGCCCAGTGATTAATTTTATGACCATTGTTCTAAATTCTTGTTCAGTTATGTTGCTTATATCCGTTTTGAGCAATTCTTTCGCTGTCATTTCTTTCTGGAATTTCTTTAGATGAGAGTTCTTCCGTTTTGTCATTTTGGTTAGCTTTCTGTCTCTTGTTAGTTTTAAAAGGTTGTTTTGCGCTCTGCACCTGTGAGTACTACTATATTAAGGCTCATTGAGTGTCCGGGGCCTGTCTGCTCAGGAAGTGTGCTTTTAATGGTGTCTCTTGGTCTCTATTGTTGAGACTTTGGTTATTTTATTTCCCTACTTGTAGTGGTATTTGGGATTCTCCACCATGTGTACTTTGGCTTCTTTCTTGAGGTAGTTCTATGAGGTTGTTTTCTCAGCAGACTCTGTCTCTTTTCCTCCCAAACTCCTGCGGTTCAGTGTCCTATGGCTTCTGGCCTTCTCCATTTGAGATAAGGGGGCAAGTGAAATGCACGGAGCTCCCTACTTCTCCCCCATCTTGCCTCTCCCTGAGTCCTGCGTTCTAATCTGATTTTTAAAATTGATTTTTATTCTCTGCTGAAATTCTCCATTTTGCCTGTTGTAGTTATAGGGAATGATTTCTTTAAGGCTGACATATAGAATTTTTTAGTCTCCAACCCTTGTAATTGAGAATTCAAGTCTTTTATTTATTTTATTTATTTTATTTATTTTCTTCGTTGAGTACTTTTTCCAGGGCAATCAGAGGCAGATATTTTAATTTACATTGTTGCTAGAGTAATCAAGCACCACAGGCAAGTATCTTTCTAATGTTTTGACATCAGTGAGGATGCCATTTTATAACAGTATAGGCTATGATTTAAGTAACCATGATGCCACTCCAAGTGATGAATTATGAGCATCTCATCTCTCCCTTGCAAGGAAGTGATCTTTTATTTCATCACTTATATTAGAAACTTGGTGCCAGAATCTCAATTTGAAGGACTAATTCCTTGGGCTACTCTCATTTCTAATTAGTTGAGCTTAACAGGACACAAATCGCCCGCTGAAAGTGTTTAATTGAAGAGAGTTTAATAAACAAAATGTTTTCAGACTTGTGGACACTGTTAAGGAAACAAATAGTGATACAGGATGTAGATATCAAGCAACCGTGAGAAACCATTATCACTCACCAATAGGATCATTCATTGTCCAAATAGTCAAGGGCCACATACCAGCTCAGTGAGTCAGAATTTGAGATGCACACATGGGTGGTTACCTGTAAACTTCAGCTGAGTCTTAGCAAGCATGAGCATATAGACATTTATGTTGAAGTTATCCACCCTATCTTGATAAAGATAGAAAGGCAAAACTCACAGTGTTTTAAGTCTGTAGGTCTACAATGAGGAATCAAAATCACAAAATGTACAGATATTGAGCCAGGTTCTGTCATTACACACACACACACACACACACACACACTCAGTTACTGCATGCCTCTTTAGACAAGTCGCCGCATTAGGTGTATAGTAGTGTATGTATTTCCTTTTGTCCTCTTTATATTTTCTACAATGAATATATATTAATTTTGTTATTCAAAATGTTTTCTCATTTTCCAAAAACATTTTAATGAGTCTTACTTAGATAATGACATGAAAGTCATTGAAAAGAGAGGCTCTAAGAATGAGAAGGCATTTTAGATTAATCTCAAAGAGTATGCAGGTTTGAATATGAAAAGTAAAAAGAAGGGCAGCATATATAGATACAAAACCTGGAGGAAATACATGCAAATAATAGAACACCGAGAAATAACTTTATATATATATATATATATATATAGGATCAGTTACTGCAATCTAACAAAAAACAAAACAAAGAACAAAGCACAGCTGTGATGTCACGTGGTTTGCTAAAATTTTGTCAACTTTAAAACCTTTGAATTAGCTCTTTACAATGAATTTACATCTTTTCATTACTGTCATATGAGGCTTGTGTGGTGTCTAGCATATCATAAATGTGCAGTCAGTATTTATTTCATGAAGGGATTTGAGTCCTGATCTCTTTGTCTATCTAGAGATCTGCAATACCAAATGATCTGCTTATATCAAGATACATCTCCATACTTGGCACCTCTGTGAGCCTCAGCTGTTTTTTTGATGTCCTATTGCCTGCCTGACTTAGCTATAGGAGTGTTCTTGCCAACTTCACTCACTGAGACAAAAGAAATGCCTTGCTGTGAAACAGTTTAATCAATAATCTGGCTTTTATTTTTATCAATGTCAAGCATCCCTTAATTTTTAATATTTGGGCATTGTCCTGGAAACAGACTAAAGATTTCATGTTTCCCCATCGAGTTATATTTAAACTATTTAAGTTCCCTTAGATAGAGGTCTCCCCGAAAAAAAAAATGGAACCAATTCTTCTACATGAATCAGCTGACAATGGATAAAACTAGATTGAATCTACTATTAGTGAAAGTGTGCAAATTAGTAGACTACTTGATAACACAAATGAAAGAAGCCAATTGTGGAGAATAGAATAAGCTAAAAATTAAACTGTACTGCCATTTTTGTCATTTCTCATTATACTTATCCCGTTTCTTATAAAAATGTCTGTTTTCAAAATTACAGTATGGTTGCTATGGTAATATGCACTTTATAAAGCATGTACAAAGGCTGTCTTCATTTCCACTGTGTCCTGAAATAATAAAGGCGATTATTAAAGTGGAGTTGCAAAAGTCTGAAAAAAAGAGTCTGGTGAGAGGGAAACAAGGAAGGCGTTAAGCATTAAAAGAAAAATTTCAAAAGATCTCATGAAGATCTCATTAAGTATTTGTGGTAGTCTGGGGGTCATTCAATGATATTTTGGACCACTTTCAGAGTCTTCCTGAGAAATAAAGTGTCGATGATTGATGATGAATTGTTCATTGATATTTGACAGCACTGACAGTTTACCTGTGTGATTTGGGATTATTTTCCTCTACAAGAGATGAGTGAGTTAGAATCTCTGAGTTAAAATTTCAAACACAGTGTGTCCCTGACTGAGTACTTTTCACATTTCCTCCCAGTCTTTCCTGTTTTAGAGCTATACTTATTCTATATCTATTTCTTTAAAATTAAAAAGAAATGATTTTGACTCTGCTTTACAGTCAAAATTATTCTGATGGACACAGACTGGAGACAAGGCACTAAGAGGCATTAAAAAACATGTCACTGCCTGAAAAGTCATTATCCCTTGTATGCACATTTACCTCGAGATCACGTTTTTGTTTTTCACTATGATCATTGAGAAAGCACGGTTTCAGAATTGCTAATTTCATTATAGGAACTGATTTCTGGTGATTTGATTCTACCCTTTTGTTCATCAGAGTTATGGATTTCTAACCTTCTGAGTTCATTAAATAATATATTTGTAAGTGTTTTTTTTTAATTGTAAAAATGTTGACAGATATAAAGTAGTGTGTATGTTCCATTGCTGGTAAGGAGTACATGTCTCATAGGGTGACAATTCTATGGTAACCGTAACTGCATTGTTGCTGTTTATATTATCTTAGATAAACTATTAGGTTACCTAATGAAGTTTGATATATAAATTCAGATTTGTTCAGTAGTGTTCACTAATAGGAGCATTTAAAAATTTTTTTGGATTTTTTAAAAAAATTTATTTCTGAGAGAGAGTGAGAAAGAGAGAGAGAGACGGGGATGGGGGGTAGCATGAGCAGGGGTGGGGCAGAGAAAGAGGGAGATACAGAATCTGAAGCAGGCTCCAGGCTCTGAGCTAGCTGTCAGCACAGAGCCTTACTTGGGGCTCGAACCCACGAACCGTGAGATCATGACCTGACCTGAAGTCGGAAGCTTAACTGACTGAGCCACCCAGTCGGCCCATTAGGAGAATTTTTAGATGATCAGAAATTATTATGAAGCTAGCACCTATTTTCCTGACCACATCCAGGTCTATTATATCACACTTTTCTATTCTTATGACTGATCAGGAATGGCTATTACATGAAAATTTTAGGGGATTTGGTATTCTCTCATATAAACGGAATACTTTGGTAGATGCCAGAGAAAATATTTGCTGGGATCCAACACTTTCTTATTTGATAGATAGCCTTTCCCTATATTCCTCCATTATGACATGCATTGTCGAAGTTGATTACACTTCATAATGCTGAAACATTAAATCATATTGAACTAAACAACTGATAACATCATTCTAAACTTTATAATGATCAGAACTAATTTTTCTTATGTTGTCTGTTTTTCTCTCTTGGTCTAGATTAGTGCTTTCTCTTGAACTTAATTAATTCACCTGCATGTGATCCTAACATGAATTTATATTTTATTATTAAGAAAAGAATCTTGCTCTTTTGTTCTCTGTATGGAGAGATGTGAGTCTTGGGTCCTATCTTCAGCCTTCACTCTAACCAGATCAATTTGTTTGGGAGGCTTATGCTACCGCTGTGAACTTCCCTTTTTCTTTCATTAAAACCTATCCTGACTTCATATTTTAATCTCAGAGCTCTTAAAAATTCATTATTTATGAATTGCTTTGAGGTATTGGGAAAAAAGATTTATTATTTGTAGTGATGCTGAAACAATATATACTGTGTTATTTAGTACACACTGAGCTCTCTTTTATGTGTTATATAAAACATATCAAAGTATGTTTTACCTTGGGCAGATTCGAGTGGTTTTAGGAAGTGTTGAATTATCAGGGAAAGGAATAGTAGTGATCCAGCAAAGTGTTCCACTTTAGAAATGTCTGACCATTCATTTTCTTATCCTTTAAGGAGTTTATATATCAAGATGACACATTTGAAGTCAACTTTTAATACCTAATTGAAAATTTGCAGGTATCGAAAGTATGATAAAAATAGAAAGAAGTAAGTTTATTTCTCATTCTACCAACTAAAAGTTATACACAGAATTTTCTAACAGATTTATCAAATTTTCATAATTATATATAATTTCATATCTGTGTGATAATATCTGTGCACTCAAATCATCAATTACAGTTTCCATTGAATTTAGGAACAGCATAACTTCCATTAACAGGTCTAATTGAACCTCAGTGTTGCTGTGAAAAAGTCTGATGATAATCTATTTTTCCCTTTATAAGTTGCATGCTCTTTTTTCTAAGTGTTCCCAAAACATGGTCTCTCTTCTTTTATTATTTTTTTAAGGTTCAGCAATTTTATTAGAATATGCTTTGGTGTTGATCATTCAGAGTCAATATTCCCAGGCACACATACACATTTTTCTCAATATGTAGTTTCAATTGTTTTCAGGAATCTTTTATGTTATAGCTTTTAGTATGTATTCTATATTCTTGCTTTGGTTTTCGTTTGTCATTTTTCTTATCTATATTTAATTTCTTATGTCTGTTTTCAATATCTTGCCCATTTTCCTCTTAAATCTTCTTTTCTATTTCTTCAATTTTTATGGATATTTTAAGTTTTCTTATTTTTTATTTTATCTGAAGGCGTTAATTCATTGTCACTTTGTTTCTGTATTCTTTAAACTTTAGTATTAATTTCTGAAATATTTTTTCCATTGTTTCTAATTCCTTCTTGAGTTCTATGATCTCCAATTCTCAGTCTAGTTCTAATTTATGTTGCTCTTTCATGTTTATAGCATTTTATTAATGTCTTTTAGTTTGTTTTAACATAGTAGGTTTTAGTTTTGATCTATTTTGAGGACATGTCTTTCTGGAATGCTTTCCTTGTCTGTAGGGATATTATTTTGTGCTTTATTCTCTTTGTTCTTATAATAACTTTGCATGGGATTTGATATCTATGCCTTTTTTTTTTTCATTTTAGGTGAAATTAGTATTCCTGAGCTTTATAATATATCCAAGTTCAGGAAAGCTTTTCTATATTCCCAGAGGTTCTGCTTCTGATGTTTTCGTGCTGTGTTCAGTGATGACTTGCTTTTCTGTGAAATCCTGGTTCTCTTTCCCTCCCCAATTTTGACCAGGAGCTTCTCTTTTGTTCATCTCTAATTTCCTCATTTTTATTTTACTTTTAGCATCACTCCTCAGAGTGGGGCCTTGTCCCAGAAGGAAACCTTTGCAGGTCAGTTTTGAGAGTTACTGCAATAATGCACTCCGTGTCCGTCAGGCCTTGTACTGCCAGTATCCGTACTGACTCCAACCTGGAGAGAGCAAGCCTCCAATCTCAGCTTCTCTTCTGGTCAGGCATCTGTGGTTTTCATGGAATCCAGTTTGACTCATTTGAGGTCTGCTGATCTTTTTTCTCAGACACTGTTCACATGACTCCCTCTTCTTCCCCACATGTAGGACTGTGACGAACTGCTTGAATTTGGGGACTGGTGGGGATGCCTTTTTACCTAGTTTGGCTGTAAATGTTGTCTGTAGATATTTTGTTTAGCTATTTGCCCCATTAGTTGTATTGGAGAGATGGAAAATACACACTATTGTCATTGGCATCTTCCCAGAATCCTAGCTAATAATATATATATATATATATAATATATATAAAATATATATATAAAATATCCAGAAAAAATGCACATAATGTATAGCTTTATGCATAAAGTTACAAAGTAAATACACATATGTTATCAGTACCTAGATACTCTACCCTTCATTAGTAGAGGACTGTTAATATTTTCCTTTTCGTTCTTCTACATCTTAATCTTTAACAATCTGAAAACAATTTATTGAGAAGAGCAGTATACTGAGGTAATTATGACTGTTACATTGTAAATATACATTTGTATGTTATTATTCCTTTATTAAAATATGTATATGTTGTACTCCTTTCTCCCCAACTATATCACACTTACACATGGAAATACATGTGCCTGAGCTCATACATGATGTTGTAAAATAAATTACTGGTTTCAATTCTTCATCCCTCCATTATTCACATCCTTAGCTTATACCTTTACAGTCTATCCTGCTAAAGGTACAGGATACATATTGCTTCCTCTTCACTTTAGCCTTAGCTATTTGACTTACTTTGACCAAGGAAAATGTTAGTTCATGGGTCACAAGCAAGAGTTTAAAATGCACTCTTATACTTACTTATATGTTTGTTCTTACACTCTGCAATTCCCATTCTACCCTGCCTAGCTAATTTGCTAGGCTCAGGAAGAGTGCAAAAGACATATTGAGCAGAACCATCCCAAGCTACCTCCAGTGTGAAACCAACCATATCAGCTGACCTGCGAATTCAGGAGGAGAAAGAACTGCTTAATGTATATTTCAATGAGGATTTGAGATTATCAGTACTGTAGCCTTTTGTAGGAAACACAAGCAATTCACATGTCAATGTGTTGGAGTTCTCAAAGACAGTTTATGGTTGTTGCCTGGTATGATAGGTTGTTTTTTAAGAATTACTGAAATATGTGCTTCTCTTTATATCTTTATGATTTCTTCATAATTGTTTTAGGTGTTTTTCCCTTTTTGATTCAGTTGGATATTATTTAATTAATTTATTTTCTTTTTTTCTAATATGTATATTTAAGGTCATAAATTTGATTTTGAATACTTTTTGGTTGCATATCACATTTATACACTCAAATTTTATTTTTCTTATTTCTGAGTAGTCTGTAACGTTTAAAGTTTTCCTTAACATGAAGAGTATTTAGAAAACTATGTGTTTAATTTGCAAGCACTGTTTTATCTTGTATTTTTTTATTTTTTTAAATTTTTTGCTAATTTTTGCCTTTAATAAATTTTCCTCTATTCGTTTTCTCATTTTTACTTCAAAAAGAGATATAGTTTCAAAATTCTTTGCTCTTTCCTTCCTGGGTACCTGATAAAACCTTTATCAATGGTCTACTTAAAAGAAAATATTAAGTTCAACATTTAAAAATTTCAACACATACCATTTGGGTATATGTAAGCTCAGAGTTCTGAAAATTTTAAATTATTTACATTCTATTGGGAAAATTTGTATGTACATATTTTAAATGTGAAATAAAATAGAGTTAATGCATTACTATCATCTCCCGAATTTATACATTTTGATTCACTTTTGTGTGATGATTAAAATCAGTCTTTAGCTTCTTCTTTTCCTGATGTTTTCTTGGAGATGAGTACAATCCTTTAACTTCATTTTTCCTTCTTTCATTGTATGGGTTATTTATTTTGTTCTTTCTTTATTATTATAGTAAAATTTCTTTCTTTTGTCTTTGTAGGTGATAATACACAGGGGCAATGTCAAAGCAGAACTTACACATTTGCTTGATAAAAATAACACGTATCCAGTTTAATTATGATTTCAATGACAGAAGAAATCATAATGTGCATCACATAGGCAAAGCAGGAAAAAACCCTTTCAACATGCTCCCAAGTCTTTCTTCCTCCTGCCTCTTGCATTACATGTGTTTGACTCAGGTTATCAGATGAGGTTTTTAATTGCTTTGAATGAGCAATTTATATCATGGGACATCTCCATATTATATGCAGATGGTTACATAGATTAGGGAATATTTCAGGAAGTCATGTGTCAAAAATCCACAGATTTTAAACTTGTAATTGTAAATCACAAAAATGCTCTGATAAAACATTCCATAGATTAAAAAAAATAGTAGGCTTTCTAGTTGGTATTTCCCTAGCATGTTTATATTGAGATTAGACTGGATCCCATAGCTTTTTTTTCCTTTTCCAGATATCTCAAGCCAATAGAAAAAGTGGATGAATGGCAGACTATTTACTTCCCAAGAGATTGTGACTAAAACAGTCAAGGAAAGAACTACTGTTGAACACATTTAATATTAAAAAAAAGTCCTTGCCACACTCTGTGTCTAAGATCTGATGCCTGGATTCATTGATATGTTAAAAGTTATGAAGCACATGACTCATGAGAATATTCAGTTTTGCCTCACCATCAAGTCCCCAGCATTAAGGCAGAGTTTGACACATGAAAGCTCCAATATACTTTTTGATTGAAGAGTAAATGAGGGAGATGGGAATGGCCAGTTGATATTAAATTGCATAAAAGGAACAGTTTGGATAGGGTGACTGAGGGAAGTTTTATCAAAAGAAGTTTTAATTGTTAGAGCTTATGATGATTAAGTTTCTTCGATCTGTTAAACATAACCTGTGCATTGTTCAAAATTTGAGTGAACAGATTTAGAAGTAATAAGGTTGTGAATTAACTTGTAATTTAATAACTACAAATAATAAAACCTAGAAAATAACAGGTGATTTTTTTTATTATACTTGGTAGGAGTTTTGATGGCAGCGGCACCTAAAAATTAATCAAATTATTCAAGACAACCAACTAATCGAAACATGCACACACATACACCTGGAGGCTTTATGGAGATAGCCTATGTTTAATTTCTGCCAGTGCTGCTTCCATGGGTGTGACATTGGACACGTTATCTAATCATTCTGTACCTTTATTTCCCCATCTGTGGGAATTGTAATAGTACATACATCATGGGAACATTGTGAAAATAAGATTGAATAATACACACAAAACGTGTTTGAGAGCAGTACCCAATACGCAGATAATGTTCAACAAATGTTAGCTATTGTTATTTTTATCATTAATTTGGACAATTAATTTAAAGAGTACCAAAATGTCTCTCAATTTTTTAATGTTTCCAATAATTTTCTCAAATATTCTTCTCCAAACCAAAGACCTTGTCATTAAGAAAATGACTTGAGAAAAATAAGCAGATGAAATGCTAAGAACATAATAGTTTCTCTACTTAAATGAATTCTATATAACTTACTAATATAGAGAACACATAGAGAAAATATATTTCTAACAGCATCCATTACTTTCCTAATATGCTAATAAGTCTGTCTGATGTATTGTGTGAGCACAAGAGGGATACTGTAGATCGGATAAAAAACATAAATCAAAAGAAACAGATTATTCTAATTGCCCTTGCATCTTGTGAAAACAGGAATAGAGAGAACAAAGGCACTCAACTTCTAATGAAGTTTGGTTTATATTTCAGGTGAAAAGCCAATAGAAACATTCAGAATATGTTAATGGCAATTAATTTTAGTATCTCTATACTTTTTTTTCCCACACCTGATAAATAAGACTGCTAAATATGATTATCTCTCAAGTCCTTACAGTTTTAAAACAGGTCTTAATAATCAAAAGCTACAACTAACTGCAGTCTTTGTATTAGTTTACTATTCCAGTAAAAAAGAAACCATCACAAACTTGGTGGCTCACACAATCCAAATGTATTACCTTACATGTCTGAAAGCCAATAGTCCTAAAATGAAATTATCTGGGGAGACTGTGTTCTTTCTGGAGGCTCCAGGGGGAAATTGTTCCCTTACCTTTTCCAGATTCTAGAGGTAGCCTAAATTCCTGGTTTATGGCCCCTTTCTGCCTTCAAAATCAGCAACATAGGTAGAACTTATACATCAACTGAATTATTTTACTCTGCTTCCCTCTTCCACGTTTAAGAACTTTTGTAGACCTACCTGTATAATCTAGGATAACCTCCCCAAGGTACGGTTAGCTGACAAGCAAATTAAATTCCATCTGTTACCTTAATTCCCTTTGTTATTTAATGTAACAGATTCACTGGTTCCAGAGATTAGTGTCTGGACTTCTTTGGGATTCATTATTCTGCCTACCACAAGTTTGGGCATCAGAAATTTTTCCAAAGCAAGAGTTTGCAGTTATTCATTTTTTTTAAAATTGGGTACATTAACTACTCTGAGGCTTAGCTTGTGTCTTTTAAGTTTATTTATTTATTTTGAGAGAGACAGAGATGGCACAAATGGGAGAGGAGCAGAGATAGAGAAAATCAGAGAATCCCAAGAGGGCTCAGCACTGTCAGGCTCAGATTTGAACTTTGGAAACTGTGAGATCACAATCTGGCCTGAAACCAAGAGCCAAACGTTTAACCAACTGAGCCACCCAGCTGCCTCTCTGATAGATAGTTTTTTAATTTGTAATATAATGATACTAACTTTATCATAGTTTTGGTATTGTGAAAAATAAATGCAAGCACATTTGTAAAATAACTAGCAAATTGCCAAGCTCTCAATGTTCAATTCTCAAGTAAGTACTCAAAGAACTACAGATGCTATAATAATAATAATTAGTAGTATCTATTAGTAGTAGTATCTTCATTTGTATAATTATTTAGTGTCTATTGTTTTCAGAGTACAAAAGAAGTCAATATGACATCTTGACAAGTACATAAAAAAGAAAACCATGCCCCTAATGGTCTTGAAAAATAAATGCATTAGAGGATTCATCTTAAAGATGGCAGAGAATTAAAGGGGCTGGTATTTCCCTTATCCCTCAAACACAGCTATATTGTGGTCAGAAGACTTAGAATATCCAGTCTGCAGAGTAACAGGAAAATCTCTGCAAGTGGATGAGACAGTGTGGTAGGACAGAGGTGCGTGTTTGCCAATTGGGATAGCTAAAATGGCAGGCAGTGCAGGCACTGAGGGGAGTTGACCCCTTCTCTGGAGAGACAAAAGGAAGAGAATGAGAGACTGGAAAGTTGGTATTGTGTTTGGACAAGACACAAACCCTTCTGGACCATGGACAGGGCAATCAAAAAAACGGGCAGAGACAGTTTCTACTTTGCAAATAGCTGTTGGAGGTCAAGATCAGTATTTTCAGGGGGTATGCAACTTGCTATAGACCAGGGCCTCCACTATATGTATGCCTACCTTGGGTGGAACAAGGAGGAGAGCCAGTCCCGGCTCAGTAGTAATCTCAGGGGCTGACTAGGAGACAACAGTCTTTTCCCTCAAGTACTATGGGGAGAGGGTATATTACCCCCCATGGACAAAAGACCCAGGAGGCACTGGCCAGAGACCCTTTGTCCACTGGGCAGACTGGCATTATACTAGAACCCGTCAGTGCAGAGCCAGGATACTTTAAGACATTGGGTTTTGAATCCCAGCCAAGCCCAAGTAGGCATGGGAAATGGTGGAACAGGACAAACTGGCTTCCTGTGCTGCTCTGTGATGGCTGCCTGAACAGCATGGTTTGAGACACCTGGTCCAGGGAGGAGAGGTTGGGGTGTGGCCTTTTTTCTCCCCATTAGTGGGGCTTCAAGGAACTGGACAGTAACCCCCAGCAGAGGGGGGACCACTTACACCAAATCCCACCCCTCGTACCTGGTAACTATTTATTGGGCGTGACACTGACAAAACCAGACTGCCTCTCCTCCAGACCCAGCATAGCCACTGGTCTCAAGAACCAACAGGCAACTGACCTACAGTTTTGTATGTTAGTCTGTTTTTTAAATATTATTATTATTTTCTCTTTTCTTTCCTTCTCTTCTCTCTTCTGTTTTCTTAATACCTTTTTTAATTTTCCCCTCTTTTTGGAATAAGGCTCACATTTTCAGGGCAGAAATAAACAATATAGAATCCAAAAAAAAAACCCCAGTTGAACAGATCAAGGAAACCAACAGTTGGTTTTTTGAAAAAATAAACAAAATTGACAAACCTCTAGCCAGGCTTCTCAAAAAGGAAATAGAGAGCTCCCAAATAGACAAAATCATGAATGAAAATGAACTTATTACAACCAATCCCACACAAACACAAGCAATTATCAGGGAATACTATGAAAAATTATATACCAACAAACTGGACAACCTGGAAGAAATGGGCAAATTCCTAGACACTCACACACTTCCAAAACTCAAAGGGAAGAAATAGAAATTTGAAAAGATCCATAATCAGCAAAAGGATTGAATTGGTTCTCAGAAATTTCACAGCAAATAAGAATCCTGGGCCAGATGGCTTGCCAAGGGGAATTATACTACACATGTAAGCAGAGTTAGTATCTATTCTTCACAAGTTGTTCCAAAAAATAGAAACAGAAGGAAACCTTCCAGACTCATTCTATGAAGCCAGCATTACCTTGATTCTCAAACCAAAGACTTCACTAAAAAGGGGAATTACTGGTCAATATCCCTGATGTATGGATGCAAAAATTCTCAACAAGATACTAGCACATCTAATTCAACAGTATAATAAAAGAAATATTCACCATGATCAAGTGGGATTCTATTCTGGCTTGCAGGGCAGGTTCAATATTCGCAAATCAATCAATGTCACATTAACAGAAGAAAGCGTAAGAACCATATGATCCTGTCAAAAGATGCAGAAAAAGCATTTAACAAAATGCAGTGTCCTTTCTTAATAAAACCCTCAAGAAAGTCAGGATAGAAGGAACATATCTTAACATCATAAAAGCCATATATGAAGGGCTAATATCATCCTCAATGGAGAAAAACTGAAAGCTTGCTTTCCACCTGAGATCAGGAACAGGACAGGGATGTCTACTCTTTCCACTATTGTTTCACTTAGTGTTGAAAGTCTTAGCCTCAGCAAATAGACAACACAATGACATAAAAGTCATCCAAATTGGCAAAGAAGAAGTCAAACTTTTCACAGATGACATGATACTCTATATGGAAAACCCAATGACTCTACCAAAAAACTGCTAGAACTGACCCATGAATTCAGCAAAGTCACAGGATATAAAATCAACATACAGAAATTAGTTTCATTTCTATACACCAATAATGAAGCAACAGACAGAGATATCAAGGAATCGATCCCATGTACAATTGCACCAAAACCCATAAAGTACCCAGGGATAATTTAAGCAAAAGATCTGTATGCTAAAAACTATAGTCATGAAAGAAATTCAACAAGACACAAACAGAAAAATGGAAAAATATTCCATGATCATGGATCGGTAGAATATTGTTAAAATGTCAATATTACCCAAAGCAATCTACACGTTCAATGCAATCCCAACCAAAATAGCACCAACATTCTTCACATTGCTCATCATCAGGGAAATACAAATCAAAACCTCAAATACTAAGACACCACCTCACACCAATCAGAGTGGGTAAAATAACAATTCAGGTAACAACAGGTGTTGGTGAGTATGTGGAGAAAGGGGAATCCTTTTGCACTATTGGTGGGAATGCAAACTGGTGCAGCCACTTTGGAAAACAGTGTGGAGGTTCCTCAAAAAATTAAAAATTACCCTGTGACTGAGTAATAGCACTGCTGGGAATTTATTTGAAGGATACAGAAATGCTGATTCATAAGGGCACATATACCCCAATGTTTATAGAAGTACTATCAAAAATAGCCAAATTTTGGAAAGAGACCAAATATCCATTGACTGATGAATGGATAAAAAAGATGAGGTTTATATATATATACAATGGAATGCTACGTAGCAATGAAAGAGAATGAAATCTTGCCATCTGCAACAATGTGGAATCTATTCCTGAAGCCAAGACTACACTGTATGTTAGCTAACTTGGCAATAAATTTTTTTAAAAAAGGAAAAAGAAATGCACTACATACAATCTAGAGATATTGTATGCAAAACAGATGCCCTTTACACCCTTTGCATTATCTATTCTTTAGTAATAATCTTTTGTTTATTAGTAAACTTTGGATATTCTTGCAAAATTTCATTTACAAATAGATCTGAAAGACGTTTTGTGTCAATTAAAATTCACATTTCAATTTGAGTGCATTCCTATTATATGGATATGATTTGAAAGTTAACTGTAGTTATAAAAACTAAAGAGGACCAAGAATTTGGGGGAGGTGTTAATTTCAGTATTCTAGACTTAACAGAAAAGGTGGGTGTAAGAACATGATTTGAAAGAGTGCATTAGCAGATGCTGATTAAAATGCCATTTTTAGCAGAGGGTGAAGCCTAGAAGTGTAAAGAGTGGGAGATAAAGACAAAACTACTGTCAGGATGGACACCTGATGGCATTCAAGATCTATGTGTGGGATGAAGTTGGCCTAGTAATGTAGGCAGGTCACAACCAGCAGATTAATGCAAGTTTAGAACCCTGGGCTATAATTTTATAAGATATTTTCAGACTCAAAAGGAGATTTTAAAATGAGCTGACATGATTAAAGTCCTGAAACAGTAAAAAGATTTAAGTAGTAGAGATTTCAAAGTGCCGAAAGAAGGACCAGAGACATTTTGCTGAGCCAAACAATGACATTCTGAAAGAGAATAAAATAAAGTCATAATTCACTTTTCCAATCTCACTGCAAAAAGTGTTAGCAAAAAACTTGAGGATCCTGTGCAGGGGAAAAAAGAAAACTTAAATCATTTTCATGACCTGAAAAACTTTTTAATAGAGAATAAAAGAAAAGAAAGTACAGTAAAAGTATAGAAAACAAATGAAAAGTTTTCATAAGAGTTTAGAACTAACAATAATTTTTGGAAGGAAGACTTCTGAATGTTTGTTAAAGTAGACAAAAATAATTCATAATTGAAATGAGTCAACATTCATTGAATGCTCAATGTATATATGTATTATGCACTATAACTTAAACATATATTCATTCACTGGGTTCTTAATAGAACCTCTTGGATCTTGCCATCTGTATTTTAAAAGTGAAGAAATTTCAAAGACAGAAATGCAAAGTAATTTCCCCTCAGATAAATAGCTAAAATTAGCAATGGCAAAATTAGCAAAGCTGGTCAGACAAGTTTGAATCCGTTCTTTAATCCTTCTAAAATAATTGCCTTTATTCTTAAAAAGTGGATGTGTTAAGCATAGAACTGATTCTTATAAGTAAACATAATTTCATAAAGTCTTATGATGTAATAGTTTTTCTAAACATTTAAATATACCATCTTATCTAATTTTATAGTTACTTAGTGAATCAATTATGATTTTCTCAACTTCCAATGTAGAAAATTTTACATGCACCAGATTTTGGAGAACAGAAAACCCCTGCACTGACATCCTAATGCCAAGTCAATTTCACAGGGAGGTTGGTATTACGTAATTGGACCCCCAAAGCATGCAGAAAGAAGTACAGTATGATAAACTTTATGGAAGGAAAGCCAAAGTATTGAGGTATGGAGTAACAGAAAAGACCTAAGATTACAGAGTTGCAAAATTTTCTGTAGGGAAATAACATTTTTGTTGAAATGTGAAAGATAAACAAGAAGTAACAGGCAAAGAGAGCAGAAAAGAGCTTGTTGATTTGAATGAAGTAAAGAACAAGTGGCTAGAGTTCAATGAATATGTGGAGAAAGATGAGTAGTTGAGTAATAACTAAATAATTAGGATGATTTGACAAATGAAGGGATTTGGATTTTATTATAAACACAATGGTAAGCAAAGAGAAATGTTGCAGGTCTCATCTGTGATCAGTTCAATTTAATCTTTCCACTATAAGAGGAGACTTTGGTAGTAGCCCTTGAAGATGAAAAATGGGTTTTTTAGGTTGAGGAAAGTTGGTTTAGAGAAAAATGAACAAATTTCAAGGCAAAATGGGCATATAATTGATTGTGCACAGGCTGTAATAAGTAATTAAATATCAAGAACAAGCTTCATGGTTCTGGTTCATATATTTGTACTGACTTTCAGTTTTGGACATACGTTGAGCATATAAACCTGAAAATCACAGGAGAGGTAAGAGTCAAATAAAGAATTTGAGAATTTTCTGCATGGGAATTAAAACCCTGGGAAAAAATGAGGTCATTTACATAGAGAAGGTAGAATGAGAAATAAAGACCTGGACTGAGCTCTGATATAGTCAAAAAAGTAGATGTCAGTTAATAAGGAAGAAAGGGCAAATGAGACTAAAAAGAAAAATCCAAGTTATAGGAAAGATATAAGAAGAATATGGTATCAGAGAAGTAAGAGAAATATAATTATATGGTAGAGGCAAGAATTAGCATCTCCAATGATTCAGGGAGATCCAGTGGGGTGGGGGGTGGGGGTGGGAAGGAATCATACATGAGATTTATTGCATTTCTGAAGTTAGATCTCAGGATCTCAGTGGTGGCCATAGCAAATACAATTTGGGAAAAAGGAAACAGGAACAAAAGCCATTATGAAGGGGGCTGAAGATTGAATTTGAAGTGTAATTTTGTTGAACATATAAACTATTGTTCTGAAAGATCAAACTAAAAGAGCAGCGAAGATATGGGTCGATAAAAGATGTGAAAAACAAGAGAACATTTTAATTCATTTATTTGCTTTTATTACATAGGGGAAGAAAGGATAAATAGACTTGTACCTTCTCTCTCCCAATACCAGAGCTAGAGGAAGACTGGAAAAGCAGTGTGTTAATCCAAAATGAATCCCAATGAGAGAGAAAGAGACAATTAGAAATCATGTGCTTGAAGGAGTCAGGCTTCTCAAAAAAAGAAAACTTTATCTGTGCCCCTGTCTCCTCTGTATTCTTTTAATCTTGGTGCATTAGGTAAGACCTAGGGATTTAACACATAAATGGTAATTAAGACCCAGAGAACTTAATAATGGGATTTAAGGTAGAGTAGGTCATAGTGTGTCTGGAATAATATTTAAATCTAATATTTTCTAATCCAAAGTCTGCCATTTTAACAAATATTCTGTAGGGTTTTTGAAAACCCAAAATAAATAAATAAATAAATGGTATGGCCTAAAGAAACATATTTATTCACTTGAATATATAGATAGCCCACTTCAAAAAGGATTTGTGAGGAGTTACATTTTTTGAAAAAATTTTTGAGAGAGAGAGAGAGTGCACGGGCGAGCAAGCGGGGGAGGGGCAGAGAGAGGGAGACACAGAATCTGAAGCAGGCTCCAGGCTCTGAGCTGTCAGCACAGAGCCCAACAGGGAGCTGGAACTCACCAACTGTGAGATCATGACCTAAGCCGAAGCCTGATGCTTAACCAACTATGCCATCCAGGCACCTGGAGGAGTTACACTTTAAGATATCCAAAATATGATAGAGCATATGACCCAAATTATAAATGAAGTCGGAATTAGATAAAATAATAAATTTTGTCAACTGAGAAATATTTTGGACTAGGAATTTTGGTCACATGGTATTTCAGCTAAGTTTAGTTAGAAAAACAAAAATGAAAAATGACTCTATTTCACAGATACCTGATTCAGTACATATTACCAAGGGTTTTAACTTCAGAAAAATTAAAGAGTGGTATATCCTGAACTTGAATAATTTGAGATAAATCCATATTTAGAACAGGAGAAGAAGGGTCTAGACAACATACAAATTAAATTTTGTTGCATTTCTCATACTACCCAAGAAGGGATCTATACATATAAATACCTGATATTTGCTGGTCAAATTTAAGAGTCCAAGTGAAGGAAAAAAAAGAAAAAACAAAACAAAACCCTTAACTGACTGAAGAAATTAAAATAGCTATTTGAATAAATATAATCATAATTTTATCTGTTGTTAGAATATGTCTTAAATATGCATGACTAAATAAATCAATGAAAAAAACCTGGCAACAATTGAGGGAAAATTACTAAATTACACAGAATAAATGTTGAGTTTGATATAAAGACACAGGTAATTGTTATGTTATAACTAATATATGCTTAATGACTATTATTTTTCAAAAACAGAACAAATGTAATTTAATGCTATCTTTTTGACCTAAGGAGAGTGTGCTGTCATTACCTAATTTATACAGTCATGAACAGCAGCTCTAATTCAAATATGAATCCATGCACAGATTATATTGAGATAACAGTTTTATCACAAATTTCTTTTTTTTCTTTTTTTTATATTTTATTTATTTTTGAGAGAGACATAGAGACAGCATGAGCAGGGGGAGGATCAGAGAGAGAGGGAGGCACAGAATCTGAAACAGGCTCCTGGCTCTGAGCTAGCTGTCAGCACAGAGCCCGACGTGGGGCTCGAACCCATGAACCGTGAGATCATGACCTAAGCGAAAGTCGGATGCTTAACCGACTGAGCCACCCAGGCGCCCCTTTATCACAAATTTATTATTGATCTAAATTGTGATAAGTATATTAGTGGTGATTAATTTAAAACATAATTTAATTTGCTAACTTTTAGAGCTTAAAATAATATTATGTAATTTTGTGAATTCACATGAATAAAAATATTAAAAATGAAACAGTTGCATAACTGTGTGGAAAATATAAAATAATTATTTATTTTATTAAAATGATGATGCATTGGTTCTCCTGAGTGCTGGAGTCTGTTAAGGATATGACTCTTGTTTTTGGCTCAGGTCATGATCTCACAGTTCATGAGATCGAGCCCCACGTAGGACTCCCATGCTGACAGCAGGGACCCAGCTTGGGATTCTCTCTCTCTCCCTCTCTCTGTCTCTTCCCCACTCTCTTTCTCTCTCAAAATAAATAAATAAGCTTAAAAAATTGATGAGGCACTGATTAGCAAGGGATGATGGAATTCCTGGAGAAAGATTTAGAGATGAAGAAGTTAAAGGTAAAGAAGTCTTAGAGTAAATTCCTCAATGCTAGAATACTTTGTAAAATTATCTTCTTCCTAAACCACACCAAGCAGTGAATAAGAATGTGTAGTAAAGAAGAGCTTTCTCTCCTCTAAGGAGGGAACAGCAGTACAATCATAAACTTTCCCATGATGGCTTTCTTCATAATGGCATCATTTTTTTGATCACTTTTGTTGTTGTCTGGTTACTTCAATTATTTTTATTTTTTAGCTACTTCACTAATACTATGTAAACATGGATTTAAAACTGCTATAAATTAAAAATAACTAGAACCTCATATTAAAGTGTTAATAAATAGAATTTATCATATTGTTATGATCATCTATAGTACTTGATCAATGTCTTTAATTTTTTTTTTTTTTTTTGATGGGAGTTGTCCTTTCCTTCACAGACTTGAAGGGCAGGAGAGCAGTTTAAAAATATGGAACGCTTAACGAATTTGCGTGTCATCCTTGCGCAGGGGCCATGCTAATCTTCTCTGTATTGTTCCAATTTTAGTATATGTGCTGCCGAAGCGAGCACTGTCTTTAATTTTTTATCTTACTGTAGTTTTTGTAATATATATTTGAAATACAGGTATCTTTAATTTTGTTGTTGTTGTTCATAAGCTTTTTATTCTTCTTTCCTCACACTTAGGAATTTGGTAGCCAATTTTTACCTATCAGTGAAAAACAATTGACTTCATTTGTGTATAAGAACTCTGTGTCAAATAAAATGCATGTATATAATATCAGCTGTCATCCTAAGCATTCTAAAAAACATGATAATTTCAGAAAAAAACCTATTAAAAAACCCTCTCAACTTTATTTTAACTAATGAGGTACAAAAGAATAAATGATTATTCCTTTCTTTTATTTTGTTTTTACATCACATACAAGTTATCAGAGAAACATTTACTTTCCAATGTAATTTTTGTTGACAAATAATTCTTATTTTAAGTCAGTGCATCCAAGCCCAATTCTTCAAAGACCATGACTGCAAATTAGCTTTGCCTCAGAAGCCACATGATGAGAATCAACAGAACAGAACACCAGGGTATCAAGGTAAATGCTTTCCAAAAAGCTGAGTAAGGGAGAGCAGAACAGAAGGTGGGCTTAAGAAATGTTTCAAGAGCATACAAGCCCCCTTTGGGGGCAATGAGCTGTAGTCATAGGCAGAAGAAACCTACAAAACATCACAGTGTGCAAACAATTAGAGACAGATTCTTTGCAAAGAGAAGCAAGGTGTTATCCATAAGGCCACAGAGCTGCAGATAATGGGATTCCCACCAGGAATGGCTAAGGCAAAACACCACAGTCATGTAATAGCACTTTCAGATACATACACATCCTTTCAGAAAATAATACTATTAGCTAGAATTTTCAGCTAACAGGCTCAAAAATCACATAAAAATAGACGGTTTTGAAGCAAAAACTCAAATCTTATCTCTTTCCTAATGATTTTACTTAGATATTGAGAAATAAAGGCTACACATTTACTGATACAACTTGTGTCCACTCTGTATAAAACAACTCGGAGTTCATATTCTTGGATTATGTTTTCGATGCATTAAAAGTAAGTCATACTTATAGACTAAATATTTTTGCACACAATCCATTAATTATGTATTTTTGAGGCTATCATTTCACTCGAAAAACATATGCATTCTTTTTATCTATAGGAATAATTGGAAGCATTGTGAACTCCAATGACTATGGATAAATATTTTGTAATGCAAAGATAGACAAGTTAACTTTGAAAAACAAATTGACCAGCATATAATACTATAACACTGCAATGCAAACCCTAGATAAATATGGCCAAATAAGAGAAAGTAAAAACAAACACTAGATAGATAGCCTGTCTCATAGAGCCTAGAACTCCAACAAACTCTTCTGTAACAGAAAATAAAAAAGTTATTTTTCTAGAATTCTAGATCTCATTCAAATTAATCTCAATAATAATTTATTTAGCTTGCTATCTTAAATAATAACTATGATAATGATAATTATCAAAATTCAATTTTTAAAATGCATATTTTCCTGTTACTGCTGAAAGTTGAATTATATTATCTGATTCTAAGTATTTCTAAATATTTGATCACATATTTCATAAAACTCAAGTAGACATTATAATTATACTACAATGATATATTTATTACTATGAAATCTTCCTGATATACACATGAAAGCCAAATATATCATTTTTGAAAAGCACTTAAATAATTGTTTTGATAAAATTATGTAAAGGATGCAGTCCCTGCTTCCCATCATTACTTATGTCTCTGTAGAAGTGAATCACAACAGTTTTAATAAATACAATTCTATAGTCATTTATCCATACTTCTAAAAATAGTGACTCCCGAAAACACTGAAACATAGTTTCTAATCTTCAGCTTAGTCTAACCCAGTGTGTGTACCAGTTCATGATTACTTAATACTTTCTGTTAACTTATAGTCTGAATTTAGCTGCCTGGACACTTGTACTCTTGTTTTTGCTCCCATTTAACTAGTCACTCCTTCCCTGTTTTCTTTACTTGGTTTTTTTTCCCTCTCCTTTTACTACCGTAATGTAGTATATACTACCGTAATGTACCAGGGTACATTGGTCCTCAGTCCCTTTTATCCACAATAACTTTTTGCTCGTGTTTTTATTCTCATGCTTAATATTCTGGCTTTATGACGAATGATTCTCAAACTTTCTTCTCCAGACCTGATGGATTTCCCTCAAAACTAGACTTTATAGCTCCATTTGTAGTCATGTCTACTTGGATGTCTCATTTCTAATTTTCTTCACAGCTTTTCTAATTTTCTTCACAGCTTTTATCACCTATTCTTATGAAACACTTTGCATATATTAAGTTTTGTCTGCCCACCATAGTGATTCTAAGTTGCATTAAGCTAAGGAATTATTATTTTGTTCCCTGATAGGTATCAAAAGCTAATAAGAGTGCCTAACACATCTTGGAGGCTTAATAAATATTTGTTAAATGTATAAAAAATAAATGATTGAATATAATTGCTCTATATTCTTTTGCATTCATTCAACAAATATTTAGTAAGAGGCCACTTATAAACTGGGCATAATGTTACACTTTGGAGATACAGTCATAAACAATATCAGCCTGTACTATGGAGACTGTTTCTTAATGGTATAAATAGACATTAATCAAATGATCACACAAATCAGTACAAAAGTACAATGTATAATTCTTAAGTAGAGATATACAGTGCTTTGAAAATATGGGAAACGTTTGTCAAGACAAACAGGGACCGATTTATATACAGGTATACTTTGTTTATTGCACTTCGCAGAGACTCGGTTTTTTTAGAAACTGAAGGGCTATGGCAACCCTGCTTGGATCAAGTCTATGGGCACCATTTTTCCAGCTGCATTTCCTCAGTTCATGGCTCTGTCACTTTTTGTTAAATCTCACAATATTTCAAATTTTTCATTATTATTACATTTGTTAAGGTGATCTTGTGATAAATGATCTTTAATATAATCATTGTAAATATTTTAGGGTGCCAAGAACTACGTCCATATAAGATGGTGAACTAAATTGATAAATGTTATGTCTGTTCTGACTGTTCCACAGACTGGCTATCCCCCTGTCTCTCTTCCTTTCCTCATATCTCCCTATTCCTTGAGACACAACAATATTGAAATTGGGTCAATTAAGAACCCTAATTCTATAAGACCTCTAAGTGTTCAGGTGAAAGGAAAAGTCTCTTACACCAAACAGTTTATGAATGTAAAGAAAAAGTTTTTTGATAGAAATTCACCCTGGTGAACACAAGAATGATAAGAAAATGAAACAGCTTTATTGCTGATACAGAGAAAGTTTTAGGGATCTGGATGGAAGATTATATCATCCACATTTTGCTCTTAGGCCAAAGCTTGATCCAGATCAAGGCCCTAACTCTCTTCAATTCTAGGAAGCCTGAGAAAGGTGAGGAAGCTGCAAAAATAATAGTTTGCACCTAGCAGAGGTTGGTTCATGAGATTTAAGGAAAGAAGGTGTTTCCATAACATGAAAGTGCAAGGTGAAGCAGCAAGTGCTGATGTAAAAGCTGCAGCAAGTTATACAGAAGATCTAGCTCAGATAATTAATGAAGGTGACTCCACTAACCAACAGATTTTCAATGCACAATAGCCTTCTATTGGAAGAAGATGCCATTCATCTAAGACATTCATAGCTAGAGAGGACAAGTCAATGCCTGACTTCAAAGTTTCAAAGAAGAAGCTAATTCCGTTGTTAGGGGCCAGTGCAGCTGGTGACTTTAAGTTGGAACCAGTATTCATTTACCATTCTTCACATTCTAGGGGTCTCAAGATTGTGAAAAATTTACTTTAGTCTGTGCTCTGAAAATGGAATAACAATACCTGGATGATAGCACATCTATTTACAGAATTTGCTGAGTATTTTAAGCCCACCATTGAGATCTGCTCCGAAAAAAAAAATTCATTTCAAAATATGACTGCTCTTTGACAGGGGACCTAGTCATCGAAGAGCTCTGATGGAGATGGACAATAAGACTGATGTTGTTTTCATGCTTGCTAACACAATAGCCATTCTGTAGCCCATAAATCAGGAAGTCATTTGGACTCTCAAATCTTATTATTTAAGAAATATATTTGGTAAGGTGATAGCTGTCATAGATAGTAATTCTTCTGATGAACCTGGGCAAAATAAATGGGCCCAGATGAACCTAGGCAAAATAAATGAAAAATTTTCTGTAAAGGACTCTCTGAGCTAGAAACCATGAAAACATTCATGATTTTTCGTTCATGAGGTCAAGATATCAACATGAACAGGAATTTGCAAGAAGTTGACTCCAACACTCATGAATGACTTTGAGGGGTAAAGACTTCAGTGGAAGAAGTAATGAAGATTTGATGGAAATAGCAAGAGAACTAGAAGTATATGTGGATATTGAAGGTAGGACTGAATTGCTCATGAGAAACATTTAATGGATGAGAAGTTGCTTCTTATGGATGAGCTAAGAAGTGGTTTCTTGAGGTGGCGTGTACTTCTAGTAAAGATGCTGTGAAGTTGTTGAAAAGACAACAAAGTACAATAAAACCTTGGTTTGTGAGCATAATTTGTTCTAGGAACATGCATGCAATCCAAAGCACTTGTATATAGAAGTGAATTTCAAGAATCACTGGCTTAATTGTGATTGTGTAATGTTTGGCTTCACATATTACTAGTATTGCATGACATTGCTCGTTTATCAAGTTAAAATTTATTAAAAATGTTTGCTTATCTTGAGGAACACTCATGGAACAAGTTTGTCACAATCCAAGGATTTACTGTATTCAGAATATTACATAAACTTAGCTGATAAAGCAGTGTCAGGGTTTTGAAGAATTAACTCCAATTTTGAAAGAAGATCTGCTGTTGGTAAAATGCTATCAAGCAGCATTGCATGCTACAGAAAAAAAAAAATGTTACTGAAAGAGAGTTAATCAATGTAGCAAACTTCATTGTTGTTTTATTTTAAGAAATGGCCACAGCCACCCCAACCTTCAGCAGCCACCATCCTGATCAATCAGCAGCCATCAACATGGAGGCAAGACCCTCCAAGAGCAAAAAGATTATATCTGTCTGAAAGCTCACTCAGATTATGGTTAGCATTTGTTAGCAATGAAGTATTTTTAAATTAGGGTATATACAGTGTTTTCTTTTCTTTCTTTTTTTTTTTTTTTAGACATCATGTTATTGTAGCTTAATACGCTACAGTATGGTGTAAACATAACTTATAGCACTGGGAAACCAAAAACTTAATTTGGATCACTTTTTTTGGTGGCATTTGCTTTATTTTGGTGTTCTAAAACCAAACCTGTAATATCTCTGTGGTGCGCCTGTAAAAAATAAAATATTTTGGAATGTAACTCGTATCACATTCAGTATGTTCGTGTAATGATTTTAAAATTAACAAAATGATGTAAATAAGGTTTTAGAATTTGGTATTCCTTAGAGTGGCAGTATATACAGTGGTAGACTCTGAGGCCAACTGAAGTACCTCTGTCATTTATTAGATCTGTAACTTTACAAACTTTGTGATTTTTATAGCTTTATAACTTTATAAGCATACAACACATATGAGTATGTATCACATGTAACATAGCTTTTTTCTCTCTTTTATTCTTGTTTTCTCTTCTCCCAACATTGTATACACACATTATTAACATGAATCAACATTTAATGAAGATTTAGTTTCCATGAAGTAGCCCGCTATGATTTTTAAAAACATTATCCTAATTGGTTCTCATACTAATCCTCTGATTTGGGTATACTACAATAATACCTGAACTTCTAAATGATAAACATGAGCCCCAGAGAGGTTAAATACTATGACCGCCCAAAGTTATGTAGCTAATAAATAAACATTTCAATTGACTTCTAGTCCAACACTATATATACATATCTAGTGCCACTTAAAGGAAAATACCAAATTCATAAATCTAGTTTTCATCTTTGACTAATTCTCTATATTTTAACATATATATGTTATCTATTTATCACATTATATATATAAACTACACAATGTATACAATTATATAAATATTTACATATGTATAGCTCGCAGAGTTTTCTCAGAATATATTTTCCTTTAAATATAAACATAATTTATTGTGTTGCATTTATCTACATTATATATGTTAAGCATGTAGAGTGCTCTTTGCAGATATCTCTGTAAACACTATTGGAAACAACTTCTTCATTAGTTTACCTAAGAGTTTACTGCTATGAAAAAAAAAGAATTAGAACTTTTCAAGTAATATCTGACCTTCCTCTACATTGAATACAATAATCTGAAATTGCTTTATGTCAGCCTGTAACCTCTTTCTCAATAGTTCAAGGTTATTACATAATTAAATGCTTTTCCTTGAGGTCTACACTAGTGAGCAATGTTGGGGAAGATTAAAAAGAATGTCCACAAAACTGACATCTTGGCACAATTTCTTGAAGTAAAGATAACTACAAGTCATACATTTTGCCCTGCGAGTCTTTGTTGTTTATCAGTGTCCATCCTTTTTGAGTGTCCACCAGATTTTAGTTTCTTTTAAGTCCTTAATGGTTTGTTATCTCCTTTTAAAACATCAACCCTGTGTATTCTGCTCTACAAATTGGAAACAGAAACAAGCACAAGAAAGTGTATGTGTGAGTGAGTGAGTGTGTGTGTGTGTGTGTGGTTATAAATTTTTATATATATACAGACACATACAAATATATGTATGCATGTGTATGTCTGTGTGTATGTAAACATTCACACATACACATATTCCTATGTATACATATTTGGGCAAGTGACTAGGTTGATAGAGTACCTAAAGATGTGAGAACCTGCAAACCAAGTAACTATAACTCTGTAGCTATCTAGTAACATTCACTTGGGAGAGAATTAAAATCCTAAATGACACATTAGTGAACAGGTGTAATAACTTGCAATGATAAAAGCATGGCTTTAATGATAGTCAAAACTGGAAAGTATCTAGATATTGATGACACAAGTCAATTCAAGTAGCTTGCATCTGACCAGAAGAGATGATGTCCTTAAGCAAGAAGGTAGTCAGACAGCACCTTCAGCACAGATAGTACAGTGTCTGTCTTACTATGTAATTGTAGGGTACACTTTGAGAAACTGAGGCACAAGGACTGTGGCACATGATTGTCTGGGGCCAAATAAGGGCTATACCATTCACTGGCTGTGTCACTTCAGGCACAGATTTGAGCTCCATGTACCTCACTTTCATCAGGAGGGTAATAATAGTAGACATGGTTGTTGTGAAGTCTAAATTAGTTAATACATGAAACAGGATTAACATAGTGCCTGGTTACACCATTCCACCAATGATCACCACTATTATCTTTTACTATATATTACTTGGTTGATATAAAAATACATTTTTGGTAAGTACAATGTGACTCCTACTTCATCTAAAGTAAAAGCCTATAATTAGTGAAATTTATCAAACAAGGTAACCATCACACCTTAGGTAATGTAAGGAATTATGTGAAAAACTTAATTTTCAATCTTTTTAAAAATACTTTATTTCTGAGAGAGAGAGAGAGAGAGAGAGAGAGAGACAGCATGAACAGGGGAGGGTCAGAGAGAGACAAAGACACAGAATCTGAAGCAGTCTCTAGGCTCTGAGCTAGCTGTCAGCAGCCTGACCTGGGGCTCAAACCCACAAACCATGAGATCATGACCTGAGCCAAAGTCGGACGCTTAACTGACTGAGCCACCTAGGCATCCCTATTTTCAATTTTAATGCATATGTCTACTGTTTGAAAAGACTTATAAGGATCTCCTTTCCTGGTTTAGTTGCAGCTCCTTTTGTCTATGGATTGGACCAAGGGAAAATTTAGTAGAGTTTGGCAATAGTAGAAAATATTTATATTATCCCAATCACTTCCATGTATAATTAGTTTACTTTATGTATCCTACTGTAGCATTAGTTTTCAGGAACAATTTTACATTTCTCTGCAACAACTCAATTGAATCATAACACAGAGCTGCAGGGTCAGAAAATGTCTTATTATGTAAATCTGATATCTGGCATTAGAAGTATGTGGGTCATGGAACTCATATATGATGAAATTTTTTTTAAATTAAGTTCATTTATTTTTGAAAGGTAGAGAGAGAGAGACAGAGAGAGAGAGAGAGACAGAGCATGAGTTGGGGAGGGGCAGAGAGAGAGGGAGACACAGAATCCGAAGCAGGCTCCAGGCTCTGAGCTGACAGCACAGAGACTAACGCAGGGCTTGGGGCTCGCACCCACAAACTATGAGATCATGACATGAGCTGAAGTTAGACACTTAATGGACTAAGCCACCCACCCACCTCTCCCAGGATACTGTTTGGCCAAATATCTGGACACCCTGTGGCCCAGCTAACTGGACACATAAAATTAACCATCACAAGTGGTAAGGCAATTCTGTTCCATGAAATCATCAGGGAACATGCTCCTTCCACCTCTTCACACTATCATTTGTGGGATAAAATTCTTATTCTGGAGCCCAAAGATATGGCTGGATCTCCAGACATTGCATCCACATTCTTGTCATGATGGTGCAAAAGGAAGGAAGCAGAGTGCAAATAAACTGTGCCCATGACCTTTTAAGAAAAGCTTTAGGAAACTGTTATTAGACTTTCCCACACAAATCTTTTTGGGAAACTAGCAAATTCTGCTGCTGTCTCGACAGCTGTCTCTCATACTCACATTGTGGGAATTATTCTTTTTGTTCTTTCAACCACTAAATGCTTGTGAAATGAATACAATGTGCAGGCATAGATTTAAGAATTTAAGAACTAAATATTCAACAGTAAAATAGAGACAAAACAAAACAAAATCAGAGAGGAAGGCCCTCCTTCCTTGACTTTACATTTTTTTTGGTTTAAAAAAATTATTATTTTAGAGTTAACATGTGCATAAAAGGAAACTGAAAAACCCAAGAAGCAAAGAACAAAGTTATCCATAATCACAAACAGTTTACAGTTTAGCTTCTGCATGTCCCATGTGTACATCTACACAACTAAGCATTTTAGTGTAATTAAGACCACACAGTTACGTAGCATGCTTTTTTACACACCATGAATATTTACCATTTCAAAGTCCCTAAACTATGAGTATTTTGATAACCAAGAATAGACTACACCAACACCATCTGAAAAAAAATGTAATCCTGCCTTTCGTTTTTTCAAGTTTATTTATTTATTTTGAGGGGTGAGGGTGGGGCAGAGAGAGGAAGAAAGAGAATCCCAAGTAGGCTCCACATTGTAAGTGTGAGCCTAAAGCAGACCTCAGTCCCCTAACCCTGAGATCATGGTCTGAGCTGAAATCAAGAGTTGGAAGCTTAACCAACGAAGCCACCAGGTGCCCCTTGATTTTACATTTTTAATGGAGGAAGGCAAACAATATGAAAAATACATAAATAAAATGTGTTCATACCTGTCATGATCATAAATGCTCTGTATGTTCACAGAAGTTTCCAATATACATTAAAGCCATCAGGTTAAGCCTCATTTAGAAAGTGACATTTGTGTAAAATCTGAGGGAAATGAAAAGAAAAAACTATTTAAATTCTCTTGGTGGGGAAGAAAAAAACACATAAATGTAAATGTAGGTACAAATACTCTGAGTCAGGAAAAGTTCTGGCATGTTCTGTAATAAGAGAACACTAGTGCGGCTACAGAAAGAGACAACCAGAAGCCAGATAATGTATGGCTTACTGGGAAACATGGCTTTTATGCTGAGTGAGATTAGGAGCTACTGGAGAACTTTGAGGAGAGATATTATGTGACCTACTTCTTAACACTAATACTCTTGCTGCCCTTTTGAGAACAGATTAGAAGCAAGTAAATGTAGAGACAAGGAAAATGGTAGTCCATTCCTTTTACTCAATATCCAACTTCATTGGTTTTTCATACATTGAACCATCTCACATTTCTCAAGATGCATGACTGAGAAAGCCATCTAGTTGCTTCATTTTGCAACAGCTCAGGAAGTCTGGTTTATGCACAGCTCTGCAAATTCCAGGAAACTAGAAACATTATCAGCCTACAATGTACTCAACACACCTAGGTGGGGGGGAGTGTAAGCAGGCTGAACCCTTCAAACTTGGGAAGAAGGGAAAATAGCACTCTTAATCCATAGAATTATTCTTTTTTCCCTCTTTGTATAAGAATATGTAAGTTTTCCCCTCTGACAATAAATTTTTCAGTTAGTAATTATGGCTGCCCCTGATTCTGCTCTCTTGGAAGAACTCAATATCCTCTGTGGGCCCAGTCTTTTCCTTAATCTTCAAATGCTTATTTTAGGAAGATATTACTTGAAGACTTTATCAGAGATTTCTATGCCTTCTTTCTGTTCGCACAGTTTGGGAAGCTTGAAGTTGCCTCAAAGGTAGGAAAACTACAAGTGTTTGCAGACCATACCTGAATTTGAAGTTTGAGGCATATAATTCCATGAAAGTCTACATTTTGATTATTTTTGTTCCTTATCATTATCATATGCAAGTAACCATAGCTAAACTTCTTGTCTAGACACAGGTTTTAAATGTAAAGTCTCTTGTCTTTGAATTATAGGTCAACTGTGCTCTTACCATCCCCCCTCCAAACTTTTTTATGTAAAGCACTTTGTATTTAAACCCTTCTTGGTCCACAGCTCTGCCTGCAAAGGCTTTTGTATGGCATGATATTGTACTTCTGCTATGTTAATTGCTTTGAAGGTACTGCTGTTAAATGACTGCAAGTCTCCAAATTCCAGTCATTTCCATTTCCTGACTTAGGGAATCCAGACATAGCTAAAGGAAGAATTTTTTAGCAGAAAGAAAAGAAAGAAAGAAAGAAAGAAAGAAAGAAAGAAAGAAAGAAAGAAAGAAAGAAAGAAAGAAAGAAAGAAAGAAAGAAAAAGAAGTAAGGAAGGAGAGAAGGAAGGAAGGAAAGTAGGAAGGTAGGAAGGAAGAAATCCCCTAAGCAAACAAAAAAGAAACATTTTTAGATAATCTTCATACTGTACTGAGACCTCAGAGCTCCATTTTTGCCTTGAGCCCAGAGAATACTGGCAGGTCAGAGAGATTAAATGACCCTTTTGTAACTAAATCAAGAGAGAAAACCATAAGATACTACTTTATTAGGTCTCCTAACAAAATGGAGGAACCACTTCAAACTACAGCAAAACCCAGGTGCCAACTGGCATCATCTATGTGCATAAATATTCAATCCATTGGAGTATCTTTCTCTGTCACGAAGGAAGAGGCTAGTATCTTCAGATATTTGAAAAAAAAATTCGTTGATAAAATACAAACACAAAATCAAGCAAAAGAATCTATGGTATAATCCATGGTATAGTTGTCGGATAAAATATGTGAAGCCCAGTCACATTAGAATTTCAGACAAGCAATAATACTATTTTAGTACAAATAATATTTGAGATATACTTTCACTAAAAAAATTCTTTATCTAGAATTAGAACTTGACTGAATATCCTGCATTTTTATTTGCTATATCTAGCACCCTAACTCATGGGAATATTAAGAAATCTATAATCAATATCTCAGAAAGACAGAAAATACATGGCAATCAGGAAGAGGAGTCAGGTGGAGGCATGATGTCTTAGAAGACAGCAAAATCTCCATAGTGTATTTGAGGTTAAAAAAAAAAAAATCATAGTAGAGTATGGGAAGAAGTTTCCATGCTCCCTGTGTCTCCTTCTTATTGTTATTTTGTTCCATTGGTATAAACTTTGTTTCCAAAATCCCAAATGAAATAATAGGATTCAATATGGATAGATCTAAAATCAAGCATACCGAAAGTTTATTGCCTGGAAGGACTAAGAGGAGTACATAAACTATCATATGAAAATAAATCCCTGGATTTCTTTTTTTAAATATTATTTATTTAAGTTGAGAGAGAGAGGACAGGGAGAGTCAGAGAATGAAGGACAGGGAGAATCCCAAGCAGGCTCTGAGCTGAGAGTGCAGAGCCCAGCGCGAGGCACTATCTCCCAAACTGAGATCATGACCTGAGCAGAAACCAAGAGCTGGAAGCTTAACTGACTCAGCTACCCAGGTGCACCCTTCCCTGGATCTCTTTAAAATAAAATTAAAAAAATACAAGTCACAGTATCCCACAACTGTATATTCTGACAGTATATCTGGAGTGGGCCCTAAGAATTTGTATTTTAGCAAACAATTGAGGCAACACTTTGGTCACATTTTGAGAAACACTGGCTTAGCTCTTGCTAAATCTGCTTTATCATTATAAGATACACATGTATCTATAATACATATGCATAGGATTTGATGGAACCTTTTCCCCCCAGATAACATTTAGTCTTTATTAATAATTGTGAAAAAGGGCATCAAAACTGTGGCAAGCTTTCCTCTTTGCATATAGAAGACTAAAGACCTCATAATAAACACTGAAAACAAACCCTTATAAAAACAGTCAAGTTTGTCTAGTGTGGACTATGTCTGGAACCTGAAACATACACAGCTCCTCTTAGTGATCCCATGGCTACTATTCTCTATCCTCTGAAATGTGCCCGTAATAGCTGGAGACTAAACAAGACTGATTTTAGATTAAGCAATTCTGATTCTTAACTTCTGGTTGCATAAATATTTTAAGAATGCATATCCTGAATAGGAAATGAAGGAAAAATATTCTGAAAGTGCTCCTATCATTGGAAAGGAAGAAACATTGCATCATTAAACAACATGAAGAACGGCAAGAAGATGGTCAGTGTCTCAACTGCCCACACTGAATGCTACAAATTGATTAATGAGTGACAAATAGAAAGCCCACCACTAATATCAATGGGTACTTACCACACACCAGCCCTTTTGTCAGTGTTTTATGTATAACACCCATTTATCCTCACATCAATTCTACGGAGATACCAGCACGATCTTCATTTCCAGATAAGAACACTGAGGCAGTGAGAGATCTAATAACTGGTGAAATATTTGTTAGTAAGTGAATTAGCCATAGAGATAGTAAATGGCTTTTGATCGGGTTTTACTCTCTGGTGACTTACTTTTACGAGTAATCTAAGGAAAGTTTAAGCAGTATTCAAAATACTATTGAGTAAAATATTACTGAGATTATCCCTAAGAGAATATCCATTTTAGTCAACTCAATTTTGGTTACTGGCCATTTTATTCGCTTTAAAGCAAATTATGACCAATTGTTTCCACTTAAAATTGTGTTTTCCATGTAGCACAAGGTCCTTGTTGTTTAAGCCATAAAGGATTAATGCTATTTTTTTTCTGGATCTTAATCTATTTGAGTATAGACAATAGAAGGTCATATCTAGACCATTTCTCCCCAAATTTGTCTCAGAGGTAACATCAGGATTTTTAGAAACTCTTTTGTTGGTCAGTTTTTATCACCATGTTCTCTGTGAATGAGTTTCACATTAGATTTTTCTTTTTTTTCTGAAAGAAATAGGAGTTAATCTCTTATAAGTCTCATATATCAGATGTCTTTTCATCAGGTCTATAAATCTAGTCTCCTAGTATTTAAAATGCAATTTAAGTTCAACAAGTCCCCAAAACTAAACTAAATGAGCACTGTAAGTGGTATATCTTAGTTATTCCTGGAATAGCATACCAGAAAAGCCATACAGGAATAGCAAATGACAGCTTTCATATCACCTTTCCAAGCACTGGGCTGTAGCTCATCCCCCTCTGGAGAATGTTAAAGTAAAGAGAAGAGCATTTATAATAAAATAATCATAAGCTGGGTATACCAGAATTCATCTGCATGTGCATGTGTGTACGTGTGTGTGTGTAATTACAGGTACAGTCTACACACTTCTTAGGAGCAGAAAGCAAACTTCCTCCTCTCTATTCTTCAGACTTGAAACATCTATCAGGTACCTTAGGGGAAATGCTGTGCAGGTACTATATCTACACTTCTAGCTATGAGATCAACTGAGAAGGAAAATAAGGGAAAACATGTACATACTATAATATCAAAGCAAAGATTAGCCAACATACAGATAAATCTCAGAACGAGGCCATGATATTGCTGAAATGCCTAGACTGGGAACGGACTGAACCAAACAGGATTACATTTAACAAAGACAAAAGTAAACTCCTTTAGGTACTAAAATCCAAAGCTCCCAGTGTACAAATAAATGTAAGGAGGAAAACTAAGAAGTGGGACATTAAAAAAGAAAATCTTAAGGATTTTGTCTATAGTAAGCTTGCTATGAAAAAATGTGACAGAGTTGCCAAAGTTAGTGTGATAGCAGACATTATCTAGAAACAAACATGTTCAAAAGTAACCTTTCTCTTAAAGCTTGTATTTTTCTGTATTTTCTACCTTGATTAGTGAAATAACTAACTTCTTGGCTAAGGTAATCTCCCTAATCTAAGGTAATCTCCCTAACAAATATTTGTGATTCAAATAATTTTACTAATGCTTTTTAATCCTGGCTATACTTCTAAGTCACCTGTAAAGCTTTATAAAAATACAGACATTTGTACCAAGAGCACTGAGGTTTTATGGGCCTTGTATTATTTTTTTATAATTTGGAGGTAAGATCATATTTATATTCTTTAAAATAAGATCAAAATTATATATGCAAAAGTGTTTTGAAAGTGTATATTTATTAGAATGAGAAAACATAGCCAATAATAAATATTTAAAAACTGTCAAATATACAAAAATTAAAAATTAAAAAATAATGTAATATTAATTTCCTAATTATTTTGTAACATATATTATCTTATTATCTATAATAATAATTTTACACAATATTTTTCCAGAGGAAATGGAATTAAACCTCAGTATTCTCCCTCTCATATTTAATTGAAATTCTTTTGTATTTAGTTGATGAAAAACAAATCCTGCTTTACATACATCATTGATAATGTCAAGTCCACTTTTAGTCTGGTTGACAAATTTGGGGGGAAAATATAAACTGTAAAATGTCAGAACATGTTAAATTTTCTTGTGCCTTAACTGAATTTTAAAACTCTTTGAATTGATGCATTTGTTAACCATTTTGTTCTCTACATCTGTTTGGAATGGCACATTATGTGTTTATGTGTCCTTGATCCTAACCAGTATTCTGTGGCTCATCACTAATTTTAAACTTTTTCTAAAGTAGTCATGTGACTTAATGCTTTTTGTCAATTGTATTATCAACACTCAAAGAACTTACTGCTTCTTGTCAAATTTATTTGAGGAGAAATGATCTGAAAATGGCAGCATCAAAATTTTATGTCATAAATTATTTCTCGATGTCATCATAAATTTTCTTAGTTTCACATTCAGCTTGTGGATGATTGTATAATGTATATGTATGATGCCTTTTCCATTATATTCCTAAGAGGTGAATGGTTCCATTTTGATTAGATTTCTATGGGAAATATAAGTCTCTACTTGATATTTTATAATTCTGATAAGCGGGATAATTTTTTCATAAACCAGCTTCTGGATGTATACATTTCAACTTTGTGTTCCTCCATTACTCATGTATGTTTAATGTAAGAAATTTAATTCAAATAATGAAACATCCTCTGGCCCCCCAACCCTGTGGTATGAATCAATTCAGTTGCTGCAGTGATACATGGAAATTGTTCCTGAAAACTAATTCTACAGTAGGATACATAGAGTAAACTAACTATACATGGAAGTAACTGGGATAATATAAATATTTCCTACTCAATCCAAACTCTACTAAAATTTCTCTTAGTCAAACCCATAGGCAAAAGGTGCCACAACAAAGCTAGGAAAGGAGATCCTTATGACTCTTTTCAAACAGCAGAAATATACATTAAAATTGTAAATTAAGTTTTTCACATAATTCCTTAGATTACCTAAGGTGTGATGGTTACCTCTTTTGATAAATTTCACTAATTATAGGCTTTATTTTAGATTAACTAGGAGTCACACTGTACTTATCAAAAAATGTATTTTTATATCAACCAAAAATATAATTACAGTAAAAGATAATAGTGGCGATCTTTGGTGGAATGGTGACCAGGCACTATGTTAATCCTGTTTCATGTATTAACTAATTTAGACTTCACAACAACCATGTCTACTATTATTACCCTCCTGATGAAAGTGAGGTACATGGAGCTCAAATCTGTGCCTGAAGTGACACAGCCAGTGAATGGCACAGCCCTTATTTTGCCCCAGACAACCATGTGCCACAGTCCTTGTGTGCCTCAGTTTCTCAAAGTGTACCCTACAATTACATAGTAAGACAGACACTGTACTATCTGTGCTGAAGGTGCTGTCTGAATACCTTCTTGCTTAAGGACATCATCTCTTCTGGTCAGATGCAAGCTACTTGAATTGACTTGCGTCATCAATACCTAAATACCTTTCTATTTTTAAAGAAACGTTTATTTATGTTTGAGAGAGCACAAGCGAGGAGGAGCTGAGAAAGAGAGAGACAGACAGACAGACAGACAGACAGAGGATCCAAAGCAGACTCTGCTCTGACAGCAGTGAGTCTGATGTGGGGCTTGAACTCACAAACCGTGAGATCATGAGCTGAGCTGAAAACAAGAGTCAGATGCAAGATAGTGACCTGAGCCAAAGTCAGATTTCAACTGACTGAGCCACCCAGGTGCCCCTTAATTTTTTTAAATGTTTATTTATTTATTTTTGAGAGAGAACAAGCACAGGCAGGGAGGGGCAGAGAGAAGGAGACAGAGAATCCCAAGCAGGCTCTGTACTGTCATCAAAGAGTCCAAAGTGGGCTCAAACTCAGAAACGTGAGATCATGACGAGCTGAAACCAAGAGGTGGATGCTTAACCGATTAAGCCACTCAGGTGCCCCAATACTTTTCAGTTTGGATGCTCAGTAAAGTCATGCTTTTATCATTGCAAGTCATTATGCCCATTCACTAATGTCATTTAGGATTTCAATGCTCTCCCAAGTGAATGTTACTAGATAGCTACAGAGTTATAGTTACTAGATATTACAAGATTATTGTTTGCAGCTTCTCACATCTTTAGGCACCCTATCAGCCTAGTCACTTGCCCAAATATATATACTTATAAATGTGTTTATGTATGAATATTTGTATACACACAAACACACACATACAAACATGTATTTATGTATGTGTGAAAATATATTATAAACATATATACAAAGACACACCCACCCACATACACTTTCTTATGCTTGTATCTGTTTCCCATTTGTAGAGCAAAATATACAGGGTTTGATTTTTAAGGGGATATAGCAAAGCATTTAGAGGACTTAAAAAAATCTAAAATCTGGTGGGCATTCAAAAAGGGTGGACAATGATAAACAATGAAGACTCGCAAGGCAAGGGTATGACTTGTAGTTATCTTTACTTAAAGAAATTGTGCCAAGATGCAGAAAAATGGCAGTTTTATGAACATTATTTTTAATCTTACTCAACATCCTTCACTAGTATAGATCTCGATGAAAAGTATTTAATTATATAATAGCCTTGAACTATTGAGAAAGAGCTTACAGGTTGATATAAGGCGATTTCAGATAACTGTGCTCAATTTAGAGGAATATAAGATACTACTTAAAAGTTCTAATTGCTTTTTTTCATAGCAGTAAACTCTGTTGAAGAGTTTGTTTCCAATACCGGTTATATAGACATCTGCAGACAGCACTTACATGTTTAATATACATACTGTAGATAAATATAACACAATAAGTTGTATATGTTTTTAAAGGAAAATATGTTCTGAATGAAATCTATGAGATATACAAAGATAAATATGTATATAATTTTATATATTTATATATATTATAATATTGTACACACATACATGTTTGTTCAGATATATAGAATAAGTTATAAGTTTAAACCAGATTTCAGAATTTGGCATTTACCGTGGAGATATGTATACACACACACACACACACACACACACACACACACACACAAAATGTTGAATTTTGAAATCCTAAGACAGTCTTTTTATTTATTAGCTATGTAAGTAACTATGTAACTTTGGGCAGTCATAGTATTTAACCTTTCTGGCCTCAGTTTTCTCATTAAAAAACTCAGGTACCATGGAACACATGGGTGGCTCAGTCAGTTAAGTGTCTGACTCTTGGTTTGGGTTCAGATCATAATCTCACAGTTTGTGGGATTGAGCCCTATTCGGGCTCCTAAACTGACAGTGTAGAGTCTGTTTGAGATTCTCTCTCCCATTCTTTGCTGCCCCTCCCCTGCATGCATGCAAGCTCTCTCTCACTCTCACTCTCTCAAAATAAACTTAAAAAAAACTTAAAATACAGAAAACCTTGAGTATCAGAGTGATGCCCAAAGCCAAGGATCAGTAGGAGAACCAGTTAAGATAATATTTTACAGCACTTAGAAGGCTACTTAAGGAAACTAAACCTTCATTAAATGTAAACTCTTAATAGTATGTATATACTTTGGGAGAGGGGGGAGAGAGCACGAGGAAAACCATATCATATGTAGTACATATGTATGTGTTGTGTATTTATAAGGTTACAAAGCTACATCAAGTTCATGAAGTTTATAAAGTTATAGATCTAATAAGTGATAAGAGCGTTTCAGTTGGCTTCAAACTCCACAACTATATATGTTGGCGCTTTCAGGAAATATATTCTGAAACCTTGTTTTCACCTTTTTCTTCCCTTTAAAATCATTACATGAACATACTAATTGTGATATGAGTAACATTGACAAATATTTTATTTTGTATTTTATTTGAAAAAACATTTTAAACAATGTGTATTAAATATTAAATTAAGATTATAAATGTATATTTAAAAATTTCTTTTTAATTTAAACATGTTTCTTTAAACATTAAAGACTTTTTAAAACATTACATTTTTCTGTTAGAAAAATGCATCTAATATTTTAGTTCAATTATTATGACTAGAAAATAGAAGTGGAAGGACAGCACTAGCAAATACAGTATATAATATATAGTACACGGACACTATTTCCTTGCCATCATTAAAACTTACATATAAACATGAATGATTTTTGTTTTTAATTTAATCAGTTTTTAATTTAATCAATGGGTGCTCATCACAACAAGTGCACTTCTTAATCCCCATCACCTATTTCACCCATACCCCCCACCCAACTCCCCTTTGGTAACCATCAGTTTGTTCTCTACAGTTAAGAATCTATTTCTTCATTTGCCTCTCTCTCTTTTTTCCCTTTGCTCACTTGTTTTGTTTCTTAAATTCCACATGTGAATGAAATCATATGGTATTTGTTTTTCTCTGAATGACTTATTTCATTTAACATTATATTCTCTATCTCCATCCCTGTCATTGCAAATGGTAATATTTCATTATTTTATGGCTAAGTAATATTCCACTGAGGTGTGTGTGTGTGTGTGTGTGTGTGTGTATCTCACATGCTTTTTGTTTTTATCCATTCATATATTGATGGACACTTGGGCTGTTCCCATAACTAGGCTATTGTAAATAATGCTGCCATAAACATAGGGGTACCTGTTTCCCTTTGAATTAGTATTTTTGTATTCTTTGAGTAAATAACCAGTAGTGTGATTGCTGACTCATAGGGTAGTTCTGTTTTTAACTTATTGAGGGACCTTCATACTGTTTTTCACAGTGGCTGTACCAGTATATATTCCAACGAACAGAGCAAGAGGCTTCGTCTCTCTCCACAACCTGCTATTTCATGTGCTGTTGATTTTAGTCATTCTGACAGGTGTGAGGTGATATCTCATTGTGGTTTGTATCTGCATGTCTCTGATGATAAGGAATGATGAGCATCTTTTTATGTGTCTGTTGGTTATCTGTATGGCTGCTTTGGAGAAATGTTGTTCATATTTTCTCCAATTTTTAAATTGGATTATTTGATTTTTGGGTGTTAAGTTGTATAAACTCTCTATATACTTTGGGTACTAACCATTTATCAGATATGTCATTTGCAACTATCTTTTTCCATTTAGTAAGCTTTTAGTTTAGTTGATTATTTCCTTAAACATACATGTTTTGAATTTTCAAGTCCCTCTATTACAAAAGCACACAGATATATAAGCGAAGTGGTTTGTAGTCAAATAACCATAAATCATGAATACCTCAGGCAAGTTTTGGTTGTTGTTAATAGAAAATTCTATATTTGGAGATAAAACATGTGTGAGGGGTGAAAATTATCACCAAAAAAAACCCCAACCCTGTCTCAGTTGTTTCTCAATTACAATGTAAGGATATATGAAAATATTAACATTTTAATTATTAATATTATATATCAATTAATAATTTCATATTAATTAAGATTAATATTTCTATTTACATTAATAACATATCTCTACTATTTTTATTGATATATAGTTGACACCCATTTTATACTACTTTCAAGTGTACAACATAGTGACTCAAAAATTCTTTATCTTATGATATCTCACCATCTGATATCTCTGGTATTTTTTGAGTAAAATTTGTTTTGTTGGATGACTGATTTGTTATAGGATTCAATATACTCCCTTAAACAAAGTTATGGTTTATTATCATTCAGGATGGATATGTAATATAAATAATTATTTGGATACATCCATAGCACAATATTTTTTTTTAACTGTGGAAAGGTCTAAGATTATGCTAGTGGCCTGGCAGTGTGTCAATGATATTGCTATCTATGTCATTAATGAAAATTGAATGGACAAGGCATTTAAGAATTAAATTATTTAATTATTTATTAAATTAAAATATTATTAAATAAACATTATTTAACTTATTGCTTTTATGGAATGTTGATTTTTTGGAATTTATGAAAACCTCTATTTTATTTACTTTTTCCCTTGTTAAATTTAAAGATACATAATGAATAATTGCAGTCAAGATGTCCTTCAGTAGGAGAATGGATAAATAAGTTGTAGTACAATCACACAGAAGAATACTATTAAAAAATAAATGGAAAATATATTATTGATTCATGCAACAATATGGATAAATCTTTTTTAAAGTTTTAACTACACTGGAGTTAACAGTGTTATATCAGTTTCAGGTGTACAGTATAGTAATCAAACAGTTCTATATGTTACTCAATGCTCATCGTGATAAGCATGTTCCTAATATTCACTTATTTCACCCATCCCTGCACCCACTTGCCCTCTAGTAAGCATTAGTTGGTTCTTTATAGTTAAGAGCCTATATTTTGGTTTGTCTTTCTTTTGTTTTTCCTTTGCTCATTTGTTTTGTTTCTTTAAAAAATTTTTTAATGTTTATTTTTGAGAGAGACAGCCAGAATGTGAGTGGGGGAGGGGCAGAAAGGAGACGCAGCCCGATGTGGGGCTTGAACCCATAAATCATGAGATCATGACCTGAGCTGAAGTCAGACATTTAACTGACTGAACCATCCAGAACATTTGTTTTGTTTTTTAAATTCCATATATGAGTGAAATCTTAAGTGCATTTTGTTAAGTAAAGGGAGACCCAAAAGGATGCATATTATATCTTTCCATTCAAATTACATTCTGGAAAGCAAAATTTTAGTGACAGAAAACAGATCAGTAGTTGCTTAAGGGTTTGGGAAAGGGAGTGAATGTTTGACTATAAGGGGATACACAGTGAAAATTTTAGGGTGATGGAATTGTTCTATATAGTAATGGGGACGGTGGATGTAGGACCCTACGCATTTGTTAAAACTAGTAGAACTGTACGTCCTAAATGTTTTAATGTACAAAAGCAAAAAATCAACCAGGATTCCAGGGATTGAAAGACGGAATGCAAACTCGACGAATGAATCTGACAGTATTATAAATGTATGGTACAACTGCACAGAAAAGATAGGTAAATAAAGAAGCTGGTCTAACACTTAGGAAAATGCTGTTTTGATGGGACATTGTAAAGGTAAAGACAAAAGGAACTATACATAGACACTGTACTCTGCTCATTTTTTTCATGGGGCACATGTTAATAATTTTAATTCTGCTTTACATGTAGTGACATTGAAGTACATGGACAGTGGATATTGGGAGCCAGTTTTCTAACTGTAGGGAAGGAAAGTTACAGATAAGCAGAATGAAAGACTAGAAAAAACTGTACAGTATAGACTAGATTCAACGGCAGAAGTTTGAACTCTGGTTTAGGTAATGTATATAGAGAGACATATTATACAATATCACCAGCAAGATAATTAGAGAAGCAATGTGGTAACACTGACTGAATCCCAAAATTAAAAAAAAGGAGCATTAATAGAAAAACTGGTGAGATTCAAAGGAAGTATGAGTTTGGTTAATCAGGTACCAATGTCAGTTTCTTAGTCTTGACACATGCACTATGGTAATATAATTATGATGAAACTTTTATGGGAAAATGAACTTGGAGAGGATTTAAGAAAATATGCTGCACTATCTTTGTAACTTTCCTATAAACCTTGAAAAATAATTCCAAAACAAATGCTTAATAAAAAATGCATGATATCCACAAGGATAAGTTTTTTTTTTTTTTAATATTTTTTTATTTATTTCTAGGAGAGAGAGAGAGAAACAGCGTGAGCAGGGGAGGGTCAGAGAGAGAGGGAGTCACAGACTGAAACAGGCTCCAGGCTCTGAGCTGGCAGTCAGCACAGAGCCCGACGCGGGGCTCGAACCCACGAACCNTCTAGTTAGTTAACATACAGTACAATATTGGTTTCAGGAGTGGAATTCAGTAATTTATCACTTACGTATAACACCCAGTGCCCTCCTTTTTTTTTTTTTTTTAAATTTTTTTTTTTAAATTTATTTCTAGGAGACAGAGAGAGAGACAGCATGAGCAGGGGAGGGTCAGAGAGATGGAGTCACAGACTGAAACAGGCTCCAGGCTCTGAGCTGGCAGTCAGCACAGAGCCCGACGCGGGGCTCGAACCCACGAACCGCGAGATCATGACCTAAGCGAAAGTCGGACGCTTAACCGACTAAGCCACCCAGGCGCCCCCACAAGGATAAGTTTTATAAGAATTTACTTTTATTTCTACTCCTTAAATCTAGTTTTCCAAACTCAAAGATTACATATTTGAAAATGTGTTCCTCCTTCTAGAACTGAACTGGTTTAATAACAGGCTATGTTCTTTCATATGGAAGCTGCTTGACAGCCTGGATCCGTAGGTGGTTTGCTAACACACAGAGGTGGCTCTGGGTGTTAAGAACTCATGGAAGGCTTGCTGCTGTAAAATCACTGGATCAGCTACCAAAATCTGACAGTAAGAGGCCTCAGAAAGGATCAACATACTGTGAAAATGTGAGAAATTTAGAGAATATCAACATAAAAAAATATATTCACTGAATCATCCTGTCCAATTCAGAAAGACATTTTTATTCCTACATATAAGTTACCCATTTCGTTCCTAGTACCATATGCTGTTTATTGTATGATGTTACGCTGATTGACACTATAGGAATTGTTTTGAATTTCTATATTAGAAAAGGATTCATTCCATTAAAAGTAAAGATTTGCAAGATATAAATTCCCAAAGGAATTCTGCTTTTGGCTATGAAGATGGAGTGTTGCCATAACCTCCCTTGCAATGGAGACCTGGTGGCCTCCACTTGCAGAACAGGTGACAAATAATAGCACATCTGCCCTCCATGCCCTAACCATCAGTGAAAGGCTCTCATCTTCTCTAAATGATGCTCTTTCTTTTTAAGGTTATTGCCTTCCTTTTAAACCAGTAATAAAAAAGGGATAATTAGTAAATAAAGTGATAAAATAAGAGGATAATTAAGGAAGGAATACACTTACAATTCATTAAACAAGACATTTGAGATCAGATGGTTTTCAGAATTTGGAATTTTCTGAATTTTATAAAGATACTTCATTACTCATATCATATACAGTGTAACATCTGGCTGGGCCGGAAATAACATTCATGGACATTAACATTTTTGCAGCAAATTTATGAACATTCACAGTAAGATTTTAAAGCTTTTGGAATTAAGTGAGGTCAGGTTTCTTTAGGTTTTGCACAATAGAGGCTCAGAATCCCACTGGTTTTCAGAATTTTTTTTCTTTTTTACTTCAGAATTGATGACAAGGGATTTGAGCTATAAGTGTTTTTCTATTTTTTCTCATTAGAAACTGTACCTGCTTGAATTCTATGCTCAACTTTTAAGCACAAATGACCCCAGAATTTCCTGCATGTGATAAAAAGAATGGCTTTGCATCTGGTTTTGCACAGCAGAGACTCCATGTTTGCCTTTCGCCTGGGAATACCATCCGTTTAGTAGGTAGAGCTTTCTAAAGATCCTGGTTTGGATGATAAATTATGTAATCACCAAAGTTAAAGCCTTTCTTGGAAGACTGCTCTACTGTGGCAAGAATTCTACAGGAGGGGGACTAAAAGTCAACCAGGCAAGCTGGAGATATAGCATATGTGGAATACCTGCTGTCTTAATTTTAAACAGTATGAGATCATCATTATTTGATTAAAAAGATTTTTTGTATAAAACAGAATAATAATGTGTATAATTAAACATCAAATGAGTCTCCAAATACTTATACATTTATTATAGGATCTTGCCTTATCTTTTCTGTCCCCAGCTCCTGCTCCCCAGAGGCAACAACATATGACATTTCAGGTGGATTTTTTGTTTTGGTAGTTGATTTTCTTCATTATTTTAATAGATATTTCTGAAGCATCTACCATGCAACCATCCTTGTGGACCATATAGTATGTTAGAGTAGTAGATAATAAATTATATGAATAGTTAATAGACACATTAGATAATAGGGTAGAGGATAAAGGTCTTACGGAAAAAAGAAAACAGGTATAGTTATTGGAAGTGCCAGGAGATAGAGTACTGTGTTTAATTTAAAATAAGATATTCAGGATTAAGAAAGCTTTTAGAAATGAAGGAGTTAGCCATGAGGTATCTATAAGAGTATTCCACTAAGATAATTGCCTGTTACTTTATATTGTGTATGACATTAAAATGCCTAAAAGCTCAGAGATCAATGAGTTGTTTTTTCTTTTTTTTAATGTCTGGTGCTTTTGTTGTTGTATCTAAGGTACTTTTACCTTTTTCAATTTTTTATTAAATTCCAGTTAGTTAACATACAGTGTACTATTAGTTTCAGGTGTAGAATTTAGACTCAGCACTTATATACAACACCCTGTGCTCATCACAAGTGCCCTCCTTAATCGCCATCACCTATTTAACCCATCTCCCTGTCCACCTCTCCTCCAATACCATTTTTCTTAGCCAATTTCATGTGGATTTTTCTCTTAAGTTTTCTTCTAGAAATTTTATAGCTTTAGGTTTTTATATTTCAGTCTATTATCTATTCTGAATTAATTTTTGTACATAGTACAAACTATGAAACTTTTTTGGCATATAGATATTCAATTGTACTAATACAATTTGTTGTAAAGACTATATAATGTATTTACTGCATTGTCTATGTAAAATATCAGTTGGCCTTTATACATGTGATTTATTTCTGGAGTTTCTATTATGTTCTTATCTTTCTATCTTCATGTCAATACATGTTGTTTTAATTACTATGATGCATACATGCATTTTACTTTTATATATTTTATAAACCTTATGATACACTGGTTTCTAACATTGTTATGTTAGGAAAACAGTCACTTACCTTTCAAAGAGATTTACATAATAAGGAAATAAACTCTTTACAGTTACCCCCATTGTAACCATTTCCAGTATTCTTCATATCTTAAGTAGATGAGACATTTATCTGGTATCATTTTCCTTCTATGAGAAGACTTCCATCAACATTTCTTGTTGCTTGGGAATGTTGGTGACCAAGGCTAGCAACTTCTGCATGTCTGAAAGTGTCTTTCTTTAACTCACCATTTTTGAGAAATTTCTGCCAGGCATAAAATGGGTTAATAGTTCTTAATTTTGTTTTAAAGATGCAACTCTACCAAATTCTTGTTTGTACTGTTTACACCAAGAAATCTGTCATCATATTCACCATTGGTCCTCTGCACATAACAAGTCTTGTATGTGTGTGTGTGGTTGCTTTTAAGAATTTATTTTTGTTGCTATTATTAAACAATGTATTACAATGTGCCTTGGTGTAGTTTACTCATGTTTTCATGTTTTACTCATGTGGGGTTTCAATGAGCTTCTTGTATCTAAGGGTTTATAGTTCCCATCAAGTTTGAAAATTCTCAGTCACAATTTCTTCTATTTTTATTCCTTTTCTTTCCTCTTCTTCAGGGAAACAATTACTTATAAATTAGTCTGCATGAAATTATACCACAACTCATAATTTTTTCACTATCGAAAGTTTTATTTTCCCCTCGGTGTCGTTGTTGATAGTTTCTACTGCCATTGCCTTCATTTTCTTTAATACTTTCTTTTCCAAAATCTAATCTACTATTGACTCCATCCAGGACACACTGTATCCCTGATGTTATAGCTTTATTCTCTGTACCTTCAGCTTGGTTCTCCTTTATATATTCTATGTCTCTAATTTTAAAAATTCAGTTAAAATAGCTGTTTTAATATCATTCTCTGCTAATTCTAGTATTTGCGTCAATTCATCAGTTTTACAGATTGAATATTCTCCTCATTATGAATTGCTTTAAACGTTCCTTTTCGCATGCTTGGTAATTTTTTATTGGATGCCAGATTTTGTCAATTTCACTTTGCAGTTCTAGATGCTTCTGTATTCCTATAAATCTTCTTGAGTTTTGCTTTGAGATATGGTTTATAAACAGTTTAATCTTTTCAGGGATGATTTTATGAATTGTTAGGTGGGTCTGAAAAAGTGCTAAGTGTTAGGACTAATTATTTCTCACTACTGAGAAAAAAGAAACCTTCCAAAGGACTCTACCCAGTGTCTTGTCAATTAATGAGTTTGTCCAATCTGGCTGAGAAGTTACTATTCCTGGCCCTATTTGAGTGTCAAGCACTATTCTAATCCCTTTGACTAGTTCTTTCCTATCTTACTCTCTTTTCTCACATACTGTTTTATGAGATCAAACCGCCTTGATTGCCCTGGGCTCTCGGCTCCACCCTTCAGCGTAAAGAGATGATTAGTTTTCCCCTCACTTTCCTCTTCCTGCACGTATGGCTGGGGATTCTCTCAATGTTCTATGTTGGAGCAACTGTAGGGTTGTTTTTGCCATATCTCTTAGGAATCATTATTCTTCACTGTCTGCTGTCCAGTATTTTGAAATTTGTTGTTTCATGTCTTTTTTTTTAATTGATGATGGTAAACACACACACACACACGCACACACATACACACACACACTCACAAAAACTGAAACATTGTATTAATGTTAGGGGGGAAACTTCTTAGAATTGAGAATGATTGCTTCAGTTGGTGTAAGCTTTATGGCAGAGAGTATACTTGCAGTGTCATCCATAGTTATGGGCTACAATATAACTTAATTAAAAAAATTCTCACCTCACAAGGAATTATTTCCAAATGCTAGGAAAAAAAAAAGGAGTCTTTAATGACATTTTCACAGCAAATATGCAACTCTGTGTTGTTTTTGATATACTTTCTCTGTAGGTATTTTATAGTGCTTATCTGTCTAATGTAGGTGCTATGATCATAATCTTATCTAGCATTATTATTTTTTATTATAAAAGAAGGTTTAATGTTTATTTTTCTTCATTAATCATGAGAGTTTAGCTACTTTTAAAAAGGAACCCAGGCGGCATCTGGGTGGCTCAGTCGGTTCAGTGTCTGACTTCTGCTCAGGTCATGATCTCACAGCTCATGGGTTCCAGCCTCGCATCGGGATCTGTGCTGACAGCTCAGAGCCTGGAGCCTGTTTCAGATTCTGTGACTCTTTCTCTCTCTGACCCTCCCCAGCTTACGTTGTCTCCCTATGTCTCTAAGAAATAAATAAAAACATTTTAAAATTTTTTAAAAAAAGGAACCTGGGGCGCCTGGGTGGCTCAGTTGGTTGAGCGGCTGACTTCAGCTCAGGTCATGATCTCACCATTTCTGAGTTCAAGCCCTGCATCGGGCTCTGTGCTGACAGCTGAGAGCCTGGAGCCTGCTTCAGTTTCTGTGTCTCCCTCTCTCTTCTCCTCCCCCACTCATATTCTTTCTCTCTTTCTCTTAAACATAAATAAAAACACTTAAAAAATAAAGGAACCCTGTATCCTCCATGGCCATACATTTTTTTTTCAGAATTATTTAATGCATTTTAAAGATACCTTCATGAATTTATTTGTAAACTGAGCCCTTTTATGTGTCTACTTTCATAACAAGAGGTTGGGGAATCTGTGGTAAATAGTGAACTCTGAAGTTGGAAGGCTTATTCTAGTTTTCCTCTTTTACACAAACAAAAGCTCAAGAACTAAAATCATGGGGGGAAAAACTGATAGAGCAGACAGTTGGTTATGAACAAGGAACGAGTGCTTTCCACTGATAAAAGGGCAGAAACCAAGTTCCAAACAGCCAGGATAAATCCCAGAGTATGCACACATATTCTTCCCAATGACCACTGCCCTCTAATAACTGTAATCCGTTATTATACATGTATACTGTGGTTTACCCCTGCAGGGTAAGTCGCCATGACAGTTCTGACAAGGGCCATATAGGGCCAAGAGCTACCCTTCCCAACTGATAGGACAACTGGAGAGATAACTGGAAGCAACCTCTGCCAGAGGCCACCCTACCTATGACCCACAACCTACACAAATACAAAAAAGAAAAGACAGCCCGGACCTCAGGTGCAGCAGCCACTTCTGGGCCTGCCGTTCTGACATCTTGAGAGTGTACTTTCACTTAATTTGCTATTAAGTGCTTCAGAGCTTGGGTCTGAATTCTTTCTTGGCCGAACTCAAGCACCTAGGTCTGGGACTGGACTCGCCACTGACAAAACTATTATTTTCTATAATAAATAGAACACTAAAGTAAATCATATTTTCCAAATAGTATTTTTAAAATTCTATGTAGTGAATAAGAGGAAGTACTTATTGTTATGAGGTAAGTCTAAAATTTTGTAACTATTTTAACCACTTTGAAGATTAAGAGGTAACTTGTCATTTTTTAGTGGAACCAGAAAACATTTACACGGATAAGCAATAACCTAGCATCACCATTAAATAGAAACGCACAAATGATCACAACAGAAGGTGTCCTCCACTTGGAATCGTCACAGGCACATTCTTATTTATTCTCTCTGTTGCTGATAATTCTAGGCAAATGTAGAATTTCAGAGGGAAAGAATAAATTGAGAATAGAGAATATATTCCTTTCTTCATCCCATTTGAGGCATTGCATTATTGTTAAAAATCAACTTTTTAGAACTGCATTATACAACCATATTTACCATGTACTATTAGTCTCTAAGAGAATAAACAGACCTATGTAATCTACTGGGGAAAAAGAAATTTGCAAAGTTCACTGTTTTGTAAAGAACATTTATTGCCCCCATCAATCAAGCCTTGAAGGACCAACACTTCCATTACACTTAGCAAACAAAGAAATATGGGAGCTGTGTAGAGAGATAAGGAAACATACAATTGAATGTATTTTCCATAGCAGGCTGAATTAAGATTTTTTCTTATAATTTTTATGAAGTGGTTAATGTGCTCATCATATAGTATACAAAATGAAAAACATACTCTTTACTTAGTAAGAAAATCCAAAGAGAATAATGGGTTAAAAAATGCTCACATTTTTTCTGTGAAGATGTTCTCTTTCATAAAATTTATGAGAAAGACTTTTTTTGGTAAAATAAAAAAGGAATTTTAAAAATATTTTTGTTGTTATTCTTAATATTAAACCAAATTCCTAAGGTTGGCAAATTCTATTATACCCACACCTGAAAGAAAACTAACAAGGATTAATGACTTGCTATGCTTCACTTACAGCTGATTTGTTGAAACACAATGAAAAGAAAACCACTGTACAGTAGTTATTAAGTCATTTTGGAACAATGATAACTTATTGTTCTTAGTTTCTTTATGGATTAGAAGATACAGAAGGTAGAATTAGTAAAGATACATATAAACTGTAAAAGAAAGTTAATTCATACCTAAGTCAATGCACAAATTTCCTAACAAACTTTATTTCTATGAACTAGGAATGGATTTAAAGTACTCCCTGAGTCCTATTCAGGTTTGCAAGGCTGAGCACTTTAGCATAAGAGCAATTCATAGAATGGTTGAAGAGGAAAAAAATGAGCATTTTCAAAAAGACAATACATGACAGTCCTAGATTTTTATAGCTGTCACAATTTACAGTAGGGGTATGGATATTATTTCTGAATTGGGTATATAGAAATAAGAATCTAAAACCAGTCGATTTTATGTCAATGAAAAAACTTGTACAGTGTCAAAATCTTACATAATCACTGATATTTTTTTTAAAAAGTCCTTTGAATGTGAACTTCAGAGCATATCTAGTAAAATAGATAGTTGGAGCTCATTGGTTAGAATAGTAACTAAATAATTTTGGGGGACAGGAGACATTTTTCCTTGGTCTTTCAAGTTTTCAGTGAAGGAACAACAGGTATAAAATCACTAGAATTGAACAAGAAGGTTCCTTACAATTTGGAAAATAAAGATATTGTTATGAGATTCAAGAGCTAAGTAAAATTATTGGTGCCATTATCTGCTTAGATGTTACAGAAACTATGGCTTTTACATTCAAATTATGAATTTATTGTTTCCCTATATGTTTAGTAAAAATGTTTGTTTTATCACATGCTGATTAAACAATTATGTAGTATTTGATTTATAACAAAATATATAATATTATATATAAACATAATAAAACGAAACACCCACGACCACATTGCCATATTTGAATTGAATGTTACCAATATCATTGAATACATATGTATACTTCAAATTCTGTCATCCTACCCCTTTGCTAAAGAACTATATTGAATTTTGGCTTAATGGTATGCCTTCATTAATTTATCATATATTTTTTATTCTAAGATTTTGGCTGGTTTTGGACCGCATATTGGAGGTGTAATTATGCTAAGACTTGCTTTTGAGGGTTCAAATTAATTTTCCTAAGGTTCATGCATGCCACTGAGTGTGGCTTTGGTTCATACAATGTCACATCTATAAAATATTTCTTTAAATTACAATACATATTGTGTCTTGTCAATGAATTGCACTCATTCCTCTCCTTCAAGAATAGCATTGCAATCAATAATCTCCTAAATGTCCCTTACTTCATTTTTGTGTAAGGGAAGAAATACAATTTTACCTCTGCTCTTCTGAGTTCTTGGCTGAATCTCCAATAAAAAAAAAGACAGATTAAAAAGAGAAAAGCAAAAGGTATTTTATTAACTTTTATGCCTCATGTATACAATGGGGGATACCCAGGGGAAAATGAGTTAAGTCCCTGAGGTGGCTTAGAATTCAGGCTAAATACTATCATAATAGAAAAAGGGCAGGGGAAATGTTAGAAATTTTATGGACAGGAAATTATTTTTTAGGAGAGGAAATTATATTCAGGAGAGGAAATCATTTTAGGAATGGGCCCTTAAATAAGAAATGGGAGATATACTAGTTTGTTACAAAGTTTGCCTGGCTCTGAGTCGTGCTGATTTCAATTGTCCTCTCAATATCATAGAAAGCCTCTCTCTTCACTGGCTATTTTTCAAGAGTCTACAGCTCAAAATAATCACTATACAAAAAGGGCGTATTTGGGGCTGACATATTCTGCCAGCCTTTACTTGCAAAATACTACTAATCCAGAATTATGGAGTATTGAATGCTATTCCATCCCAAGGTGTTTTTTTACCCATATATGCTCACAATAACAAATTATAAATTTTCTCTATATTCCATATCCTATCCGAAATTGCATGTCACAAATCTTATTTGTGGCCAAACTAGGGAGTATAAAATTCTATCTTATTGTGTTATCATTTACCATTTCACAGATTACAAATGAAGCTAAGAGTATATTTTCATATGTTTATTCAATATTTTCCCTCCTATTTCAAATGACCAATCCTGTCTTATGCCTATTTTTATTTTGCTGTTTTTACATTTCTTATTGATTCACAGGAATTCTTTATATATATTGGAATATATACAAAAATTATTTACCTATATTGGAATTCTTTATATATATATTTATATATATGGGAATTAAGTGTTTGTTGGTTCAAGGTATAACAAATAGTTTCTTTAAGTTGATGGTTGTCAAGAAATGTGAAGGGTCTGAGATTGTACCCTGAGAGTATACTTGCAAGTTCATATGTTAGCTTACCACAGTAACACGGGTGCTAAAAAGACAAAAACAAAACAAGAAAAGTTCCGGAATGAGAGAGAAGAGACCACTACTCAAAGCACAGCAAACAGCATGAGTATTGGCATATTTACATCAGTCATCTTGCCCTCAAGCTCACCTTCTTTTATTCCTTCACGTTACATTTATTTATATACCTATTTATTCATTCATTCATTCATTCATTCATTCAATTCCCTCTTTAAAATCCTGAGTCACCTCTGTAAAATCAAAATTGAGTTTAGTTCACTTTGGGCTTATTTGTGTATTGCAGTAATATAGAATGATTATACATTCTAATGTAATATATAATGATTAAAATCAGTCCTTACTACTTCACATAGCATTCAGCTTTCCGTTTCACACAGTACACACTACTTGTAAAGTAGATAGGATTCCCAGCTGAGATCCTCAGAGCTAAGAGCCAAGCACACGCTGACCAAAGAGCAAGCACTCTACCATTCTGCTTCACCTGCTCTCCACACCCAGTGAAGCAATCAAGTTCCACAGTAGCCCACACTGATTTCCTTGACCTACCTATTTGCCTATGTGATCAGCTACAGAAACCACCCAGCACCAGGAGAGCTTTCGTTCTACCATGCTCAGAGAGTACATGCAGGGATGCTCAAGACCATTGGCACACGGTTTTTCCAACTGACTTACTTTTCCACAACCTTTAAAAAGATTTTTGATGAATGGAATAGTTGGTTTTAATAACCCATGTAAATTGTGGTTTACACATTTAGTAACAATTCCTCTTGTTATCATAAAGATTTCTTACCATACTGTATTCTTTTATATCTTTAATCTGTTTGGTATATTATCATGTTTTGGCATCTGAAAAAAAATTCCGGCTGAGGCAAAACTTCCTCTCCAATTGGCCAATTCTTTGAGATAGCCTAGGACTCAGCTGGGAGCATACCTTTGACATGCAAACTAAGCAATTCAGAGCCATCTCTCCTCTATGGGGCCTATACAATCCACCAGGCAATGTCCCTCTGTCCTAATTCCCCAGGGCCAGGCAACTATGGACAACCCCTGTGTCCCAAGACCCAAGCAAATAATTGAAAGGTTCTGGTCTAATGATTTCTCCTTATGTAATGTAAACATAATGTAAATGTAATGTATTTGGGGTAAAGTTATTTACACTCTCTTTGTTCTGTCCTGCCTTGCATTTCTCATAGAAACTCCAATAAAGGCTCTGGTCTATTGATTTCTCCTCCCTCTTAATTTCTGCCTCTTGACCCCTTGGTGTCCTTATGTGGCCCTGCAAGGACTGTGATCTCCTTCTCAAGGATCTGTAATCATAATAAACTTTGTTTTCCTGAGCTTCTTCTCTGTTTCCTCTTGTGTCATCACCTGATTGACCATCACATAAAAAAAAAAAAAAAAAAAAGAACAAATTCTGTATATTTGCTTTAGCTTTACCTTGTTGGTGATTTAGGGAAACTTCAAAAGTAATTCTGACTCCATCAGTTTTTGTTTTTTAATTTTTTAAAATTTATTTTTGAGAAAGACATCATGAACAGGGGAGGGTCAGAGAGAGAGGGAGACAGAGAATCTGAAACAGGCTCTAGGCTCTGAGCTGGCCGTCAGTACAGAGCCCAACGTGGGGCTCAAACCCACGAACTGTGAGATCATGACCTGAGCTGAAGTCGGACGCTCAACCGACTGAGCTACCCAGGTGCCCCATGACTCTTATCAGTTTTTTAAAATGCTCTTCTTTGCATCTATCAATGTTCCTGTGAATAATCACATCCTGATTGATTCAGGAAGGGCTCTTCTAATGCCTGTTTTTGCTATTTCTTATTTATGTAATTTTGACATCTCCTAACAGAAGTTTTTCAAAATAGGTCTGTTTGGAACCCTTGAAGCTTTCTTTACGTTATACTGTATTATACAAGTTCTATTTGTATAATGGGATGATCCCTAAAAACAAGTCAAAACATTCTAGGTTAGAACTGTTGTGCCCGAATCACGAGTCCCAGAGACCTCCAAGGAGCCGGCACCGATGCAAGTACAAAAGGGTCTTTATTACAAGCTCGAGCAGGGGCTCACCAGCCTGCCGGTGTCATGGAAGCAAGGTGAAGCCAAGAACAATAGCGAACAGGGTTTTTAAGGAGTAAGGGATGGGGGTGTTACAGTACATGTAGCATCATCACATAAGCACCAATTACAATTGCAGCTTTGATCATTCAGATTCTGTGAGGTGTTCATTACTTTTGGTGGGACCCAATCATGACTTTTGAGAATCCTTTGAAAATGACCAATTGTGAAGTGCGTTCAAAGGGCCCACGTGGGGTTCAGACAAGTGGTGAGAAATTGGCTAGTTTGTATCTGCAGTTCCCAGCCTTGACTCAGACCATAGGAATGTTTCTTTTTTTTTTTTTTCTTTTTGATTAACTGAAATGAGGGCGGTCCGAGGATGGCTTTAGCCTTGAACAGTCTGAGGCTTTTCCTGGGACTGGGACTGGGGCTACGTGCAGCCCGAGGTTTCTCTTAATGGAGGACTTAATTTTTGGTTCTTCAGAACCAGGCACAATAATGTACTTGCTCTGAGATTTGGAGTGAAGTTATTTACAATTTCTGAATCTTATTTTTCTAATCTGTTGTAGGTGTCTCTTTCAGCTTTAACAAATTTCCATGAACTAAGTGGTAAACTATAAACTCAAGTTAGTTAGTTCTGGAGGTCAGAAGTGGTAAAATCAAGGTGTCAACAAGACTTCATTCCTTCTGGAAGTTCCAGGGGACAATCCATTTCCTTGCCTTTTTTGGTTTCTAGAGGCTGCCTGCAATCTCCAGCTTGTGTCCCTTTTCTGTTTCATTCCACCCTCTGCTTATATCTCCACATCTCCTTCCAGGACTCTGACTCTCTTACTTCTCTCCCATAATGGCAATGTGACTACACTGGGCCTAATCAGAATCTGTAATTTAAGGGCATCTGCAAAGTCTATGCAAGCTCACAGTCACAGATTCTGGGAATTAGGACTTGGTTATCCTTGTCAGGCAGGGGAATTTTTCTACCACATTATCTTCTAGAATTGGGAAAAGAACACCTTCCTTACTAATTTCCATGGTGTGTCATTAAGCTTAAAGGAGATAACTTTGGGGAAAGCTTTATGCAACCCGTCCCACTGTTCTCACTTGATGCATTTCTCTTTATTTTATAATTTTTCTCTCTATCCTTGCATTATTATAATAATTTCAATACTGTGGTTAATATACCTAAGAGAACACACACAAAAACTACTTTCTTTTGAATGATTAGAAATGTTGCATCTTATTTAGGGGATTAATCCATCAGCAATTATTCTCTAGCATACAGTGAAAACTTATCATCTAATTTCTATATTCCTCTAAAAATAACAAATTATTCTAGCATCATTTTCCTAATGTTATACAAAGGTAAGTCTACAACATTCAAATTTTCATACAAGTGTGTTTGTTTCAGAGGGTTTTTTCCCGTTTTATTGTTCCATTTGATTTTCTCTGTCATTTATCTGAGGCTCATTTTTTTATTCTATCTTCCTTGCATATAAATATTAGAAAGAATTTGTCAAGTGTAACTGAAATCTTGCTGGAATTTTAATTGAAATAGTATTGTGTCTAAAAAACAAGAAAACAAAGAAATTATATTTTTTGTGACATGGTAATGATATTGAGATCTTATTTAATACAACAAATATTATAGTATTTATGATTCCTATTATTGAACAAAAATTTTATTCTGATTTTGAAGCAGACATTTGCTACATTTATCTACTATTTTCAATTATATATCCATAACTATTTAGGATTCTCAGTGCAGATAATAATGTCTTCAACAATACTCACAGATTTGTTTTTCTTTATCATTCTTACAATATTTATATTATTTTCATTACTCACAATGATAGCTGGGTCCAGAGCAAGGAAAGTACACATTTTTATTTTGTTCTTTATTTGATTTGAATCCTTCTAAAATTTTACAATTGAGAACTACAACGCTGAAAGTTTTGAGTAGATACATATTATCAGGCTCAGTACTTTTACTGAATTGCTCTCAAAAACAAATGTTGAGATTTGTTGATGCTTTTCCCTCATTTACTGAGATGTTCATATGTTTTTCTACTTTAATCAGTGAATATGGTAAAATATCTATTTTGTTAAACTGCTTCAATATCCCCAGGTTAACTCCAGTATCTCATAATATATTGAATTTCTGCACATGGTTGGATTTTCTTTGTTAACATTTGTTTAAGACTTTTTAAATCTATACCAATGAATGGATACAATCATTTAGAAAATATTTCTTTTCTTGTACTTGTCCAATGTTAGAGAAGTTTTACTGACCTCATTAATAGAGTTGGGTATATTCTCAATCTCTTTCTTTCTCTCTCTTTCTCTCAGATTCTATGAAAAAGAAATTTAAATAAAATTTATGATTTATTTACTGATATTCTAACAGAGTTTCCCTGTCATACAATATCAATTTGTTTCTTTCAAAAAATATGTTTAGAATTGATTCAATTTTTTATTGGTTATAGCACTACTCAAGCATTTTTTTTCTTGAAAAAATTTACTTACTTAATTTACTATACAGTTGATCCTTGAACAATGCAGGAGTTTGGGGCATCTACTGTAGAAAAGTTGAAAATCTGTCTATAAACTCTGATTCCCCCAAAACTTAACTACTAATAGACTACAAATGGCCAGAATCCTTACTGATAATGTAAATAACACGTATATTGTATAGTATATGTATTATATACTGTATTCTTACAATAAAGTAAGCTAGAGAAAATAAAAGATTGAAAATTACAGGAAGAGAAATTACATACTGTCCTATAAAAAATTTGTGTGTAAGTGGACCCACACAGTTCTAACTCATGTGTTTCAAGGGTCAACTGTATTTTCCTAGAAACATGTTCATTTTATCTAAGTTAAAAATATACTGCCATCCAGTTTTCAATAGTATTCTCTTATATTTTTAGATATTTGGTAAAATTGTAATAATAGCCAACACTTTACATTCTTATTTCACTTAAGATTTCTCATTTTATTTTTTGACTACACCCAACAAAATATTTTTTAACTTAATTATTTACATCAAAGAGTTAACTTTTAGCATTGCCAAAATCTTTTATTATATCTTTGTCTTCTGTATCATTGATTTCTTCTCTAAAAAAATATATTTCCTTGTTATTTTAGTAATGTGTTAAGTTAGAACAATAAGCTCATTATTGTCCACATATTTATTACAAGATTTAATGATAATAACTTCCCTCTATGTATTGTTATACATGTACATCACATTTATTGGTGTGCATATATATTTCTAATTATTTTATAAATTATTACCATGAATTATTTCTCTGAGCAGTGTGCTTTAAATTTTCAAGTACATATATTCTTTTTATGTTTCTTATTTTTATTGGCATCAAATTTACTTTTATTATCATCACAGAATAAGTTTTATATCAGTGTTAATGTTTGATAGTTATCAGAACTTGCCTCATATTTAAAGAAGTGCAAGTTATTTGCAAATTTTTCATGTGTACTCAAGTAATTCACAAATTATTGTATTGATAGTTCTACATATTTGCAGTAAATGAAAGTCATTATTTGGTGAAAAAAATCTGTATTTTCATTAAGATCTTATCTGCAAAACACAAGCAGTTAAAAATATGATGCAGTTCCATAATGTAATGGAGAACCTGTCATGTTTTCTACAATTGTATCTATTAAAGATTCATAGACTCTTAGGCTATTTTATTACTTGTTGAAATAGTTACTTGAAAGTTTTGTACCCTTTCTTTTGTACCTGTACCCTCTTGTGGAAACAGAACTATGCCCCTGTGATGTATTTATATCTCAACCTTACGGAAACTGGTCAGATTGCATTCTTCCAGAAGGTAGAAGGGAGACTCAACAAGGAGGATTTCGGGTACAAGGAGAAAGCAAAGAATGTGGAAAAGGCATGCGCTTTCAAGCAATAGCCTGCTCTGATAAAAATGGAAGACCTGTTAACCCTTTATACTGCAGCAGCCCTGGTAAGGAGAGGATGAGAAGTAACAGATGGGAACAGACTCAGAGATGTATCCACAGTCTAGAATTAGCAGCTTTGTTCTTTAATAATTGTTTAGTTCCCCTTGGTCAATAACACAGCCTTTCATAAAATACAGGCATTTGGAATGCATATAGATCCATATCTTACTGATTGGAATGTGATTCTTTTGGATCCTGAATTCCCCTCACTCTATACTTTACCTTTGGCCACTTGATTAACTGTGGATAAGTACAGTTGCTCTATTTCAATGAAAAAGCCATATTTTAAAAAAAAAATACATCTTGGAGTATGTTTTGGTGCTCTAATCATACATAGAAAAAGCATCAGGCTTTGAATTTCTTCTAAGTTAGTTGACAAAATACCAATTAAAATGTTGATTTTAAAATGATTTACCATGTAATATATAAGTATATCTCAATTTATAGAATAAAACTGTAGGAAGAAAACATAGGCAATCTAGGAGAGTTCTGTGAGCTGTAAATTAGGAAGACTGTCTTTTTTGAATCTTGGGAGAATTTGAAAGATAGCGGTGAATGGGTTAAAGAATGAGATTAAAAACAGTTGGGGTAAACGTTAATAGGGGGTAGGGTGGCCTGAGACTAAAGATTACAATGGAGTCTATGTATTTCATACTCTAGCTTGTGGCTTTTTATTTTATTATTTTTTTAAAGACTAAAAACATTAGGAATTTTACAGAGGGTATGANTTTAGTTCCCCTTGGTCAATAACACAGCCTTTCATAAAATACAGGCATTTGGAATGCAAAAAAAAAAAAAAAAAAGTAATAGCCTTGACTTTTCTTGATTTTGCTTTGTTTTATTGTTTTCTTCATATGTCTTTTCCATGCCTTTATTTTTAAACTTTCTATATTATTACAATTTTAGTGCACATCTTATAAGTAACTTGATTTTAATATACAATTTGGTAATACTGATCTTTAACTTGACACAGTTAGTTAGTCCATTTAAATTTACTTCGGTAAGGGAAATATTTACATTCTTTTTAGTGGTTTTTTGTTTGTTTTGAGACAGAGTGAGACTAAGCATGAGCAGAAAAAGGGCAGAGGGAGAGAAGGAGACAGAATCTGAAGCAGGCTTCAGGCTCTGAGCCTGTGTGTCAGCACAGAGCCCAATGTGGGGCTCGAACTCATTGACCCGATCATGACCTGAGCTGAAGTCAGGCACTTAGTCGACTGAGCCACCCAGGCGCCCAGGGAAATGTTTACATTCTTTTTCAATATCATTGCTGCTTTTAAGTTTCTTACATTTTCCCCTTCTATTTATCTTTTATATGATAGTAGCTATATTACACAATCCTTTATATTAATTGTTATTTTAGAAATTTTATCGTGAATATTTGATTTATCAAAGGCAATTTGTTAGTCCATGTCCTGGATGATATATAAAAGAATAAAATTGTATCATTTTTGTCCCTCTACGTGTAATTTTTTCCTGTTTTTTTAACATTTACTTATTTTTGAGACAGAGAGAGAGCAGGAGCTGGGGAGGGGAAGAGTGAGAGGGAGACACAGAATCTGAAACAGGCTCCAGGCTCTGAACTGTCAGCACAGAGCCTGATGCAGGGCTCGAACCCACGGACCATGAGATCATGACCCAAGCCAAAGTTGGACGCTTAACCGACTGAGCCACTCAGGCGCCCCAGTAATTTTTTCCTGTTATTGAGTCTCTCTTTTTTTAACTTCTCAAATCAAGCATAATGAATTATGAAGCAATAATAATTGCATAAAACTGATGATTACTCTGTCTATAAAGGATTCCTGTTCACTAATATTTCCAATATATTTAATGAATATTTTTAGACAGCTTATTAAATTTAATTTTCTAGTCCAGAAAATATACTCTTTAAAGTATACAATTCAAAGGCTATTGACAAATGTAAACATTTAGACATCCATAATCCTGTAGCCATGATCAGTAAATCTATGCACTCCACCCACCTGGAGATGCGTAATCTGCTTTCTGGCACTATAATTATTGTCAAATTTCATATAAATGGATCCATATGCTATATATTCATCTAAGAGCCTTGTTCTTTTCACAAAATAAAAAGCTTTTGAGTTTCATCCATGCAATTTTGTGTATCAGTAACTTTTTTAGCTGTTTATGAACAGATTCAATTATATAGATGCCCAACATTCAATTGTATAGAAACATCACATATTTTATCCATTCATGAGTTGATGGACATTTGTTTTCCTTTTTGGGGTGAATATCAATAGAATGCTATAAAAAATTCATAAGTATTTATGTAGATGTAGTTTTTAATTAATCTTGGGTAAATACCAAGAAATAGGGTTCTTGAGTACTCTGGTAACCGTATTTTAGCTGTGAAATGTCCTGCTAAACTGTTGTCTAAATTGGCTGTACCATTTTTTCATCCCCACCAGCAATATAAGAGAGTATGCATTGCTTACTAGAGCCATGATTTTTAATTTGAGCCACTCTAATGGGTGTATAGTGACATTTAATTTTCGTTTTAATTTGCATTTAATTTGTATTTTAATTTAACTTGTATTCAATGACTAATGATGTTGAGCATGTTTCCATGTGCTTTACCCATCATTTATCTACTTTACCAATGTATTTGTTCAGATCTTTCACCCATTTAATATTGAGTCATTTGTCTTATTATTAAGTTGGAAATATACATCATGTATTCTGGATATAAGTCCTTTATCAATACATGTTTTGCAGATATTTTCTTCAAGTGTGTGGGTTGTTTGTCATTTTCTGAATTGTATTTTTAAAAGCAATACTCATTAATTTTTATTTTATTCATTTATCAGTTTTTCTTCTATATTTTGTGATTTTGTGTCCTAAGAAATGTTTGTTAACCCAATAAGAAAAAAGGAAATGTTTGCTTACTCCAATAAGAAAAAAAAAAAATTCTCCTAAATTTTCTTATAGAAGTTTTATAGTTTGGGGCTTATGTTTAGGTCTATGATCAGCTCAAGAATCTTGAACCACAGTCTTGAATTCTCTGTGGTTTGAGAAACACATTCAATGTTTGAATATTATTCAAGCAACAGCCTGGACAACTTTTAAAAGTATGTAAATAAAATTGTCTTAATCATAGAGAGATACATTTCCTAAATTCTAGGTGATTTGCATTTTGAAATTTTAGTTATGTGGTTCCATATGTATGGAGTTAATAATTTATCAAATGTGATTTGTCTGGTTAATAGATTCCCCAAATCCTACCAAGAACAGATTTTCCATAGATGGGAAATTTATTGGTTTCCATATAAATGGAAACTACAGTTCCATAAGAATTTAGACGCATAAATAAAATTATTTTGGCTATCATTGGTGAAAGCAATAATATTTGAGAAAAAGATCTGATGTCTTAAGATTTCACATCCACAACAAACTAACATTGAAGAAAAAATTATAGTGAAAGATACAATGCTTAAATGGTGAAAATTTTAAATAGAATAGCTAAAAGAACACAAACCACAAAACAAAAACCATGTTTTCTCTTCTTGCTTTCCATCAAGTTATTGTCTCTTTCTTTTTCCCTTCAAGCTGCTATCAACACATCGTCACTCACAGATTTCACATCATCATTGAATTGCTTACTTCTTTTTTAAAAAACTATTTTTAATGTCTATTTATCTTTGAGAGAGAGAGAAAGAGAGAGAAGAAAGAAAGAAAGAAAGAAAGAAAGAAAGAAAGAAAGAAAGAAAGAAAGAAAGAAAAAGAAAGAATGAGAGAAACAGAGAGACAGAAAGAGCATGAGCAGGGGAGGGGCAGAGACAGAAGGAGACACAGAAATCAAAGCCGGTTCCAGGCTACAAGCCATCAGCACAGAGTCCAGTGTGGAGCTAGTCGAATTCACAAACTGCGAGAGCATGACTTGGCTGCAGTTGGACACTTAACCCAGTGAGCCACCCAGGTGCCCCATGAATTGCTTACTTCTAAACACACTCAAATCTGGTAGCTCTTTTTTACAGCAAGGCTATAGCCAGATTAAAGAACCAATGATGTTTTTTCAATTAAATTTATATTAGAAATTAAAACAGATTCTCACACAATTGATGTGGATTTGTTTGGTTCGTATTCATGACCTCAATGTTTTAACATTATTTTGACAGACAGAATGTTCGTAGGCACTGGGCATAGCTTTAATGAGTAAAACTTGGTTCCTACAATTCAGAAAGTAATAATTCAGTTTAAGCGTGAGAAATATAAGCACTTATCACACAATGTGATAAGGTCTACACTAGAGGTTTATACTAATATACTTCAAGACTGCCAAAAAGGGTCTGCAAAGAAGCAATACATGATTAGAGATTGACCAAGAAAACTACCAGTAGTAAGAGTAAAAAAATGAATGGAGTGGAGAAGTCCTGAGAAGTGGAAAAAAGTCAGTAAACCTGGAAAGTGATGACACATAGAAAATAAAGAACATTTTTAAGGGAAGAATTATTCCCGTGTTTGTTGTGGACAATATGTAATGATAATGACATTAACACAAACAATTGTTAAGAAGAAGCAAATATATTTATACATTAATTTGTATGATAAGCACATAATTGAAAAAAACAGAATAATTCATAAAAGGTTTCAGGATATTGTTTAATATATTTCATCAAATTTTAGGGTACTTTTACAGCCTTTGGTTTCAAATTATTTTTATATAACTATCTTTTTAAAAAATTTTTAACTCTTCTTCTCATAACTCGACCAATTCTAGTGATTTAAGTGGTAATCCAACATTATTTTTATCTAACTCATAAAATGCTGTTTTTTTATTCAAGATCTTTAATTTAATATTAATTTGCTTTAAATTTTTGTATGACCACTACCTCTATTAGTTAAAGAATAATCTACAAAAGTAAAATATACAGAGACGTTTTAAGGGGAATGATTTCATAAGTGCTACTGTAGTAGTGAATATTATTTATTATTATTATTTAAAATTATTTTTATTATTTTAATATTATATATTATCTAATATTATATTTTAATATTATTATTTTAATACTATTTTGTATTATTTCAATGAGGCTGCTTGTCATATCAGGAACTCAAAGTATAAACAGATAATTAATAAATTATTGTTGGAGAAAAGCCAAGTTGGCTTTGTAACAATGCATTGTAGATTTGGGAAAATACCACTAAGTTGTTTTCCTGTGGGGGGGAAAATCCTCCACCGCCATTCCCACAAGAGAGGGCCCTGAGTGGGGAGCAGTTGAAAAACTCATCCGTGAATATGATCTAGCTCTAAAGATACACATTGAAGAAGAAAGGTCCAAAATTAAAAAACTCATATTAATCTTAGTAAAACTCATGTCATGATATTAGTAAAATGCAATCTTATTGAAATATCAATAACATGTGGAGTGGGGCTAGGATATACTGAACATAAGCAGCTCAAATATTACAGCTGCAGAATAGAGTTTTCTAAAAGTTCATAACATATATAAATACTCATAAATTATTCCAAAGGAGTTTCTCCACTAGATGCCAAAGAGTTTAAGAGTGATCAATAGTGAATCAATAATGTTTAAAGTAATCTGCTCCTCATGTAGAACATTGACCTAGGAATCCAAGCTTTGCAATTAATCAGGAAAGACATCTGCATATGTTTCAAATTGAAGACTTAATAATAGAATATAGATATAGAGTTAACTTTTTTGCTAGGATAGATTACACTCTAAATACAGTAGATGGAACTGTTATCTGTGATAAATTAAACACTTCATCTGTTGTTTTACTTAAAATTTAATTTTAATATGCTGCATTTATCTGAACATATGAGGAAATATTCATAATTATTGCCAAAAATTTTAGGTCCAATGTTGTGCTAAAAAATTGAGCAGTTTATTATAAATAATAAAAGTGGAAAGATTACAACACCAGTTTGTGCATCAGAATCTTAACTTCCCTTAGTAAATATAGCAAATCCATAGCTTTGGAACTATATTTTTATGTATTCTCTCATTTTGGATTTAATTACTAAGTTCATCAGATTATGATCTTTGGCGGTTTTGAGGCCAAAAAATATAGAAAATGTTAAGTCGATCAAAATTTTGCACACTAATGCTGTTACTTGTTTAAAGAAAATATATCTTTAGGGTGGTGTATCTCCAACGAGAGACTTTATTTTTCCTAATAGCTTTGCCTCAAATATCAGCACACTTCATTTTCTCCTAAGTATTTGACCAAATTTCAGCACTTGTTGTCTGTTAAATGAAAAGTTCATTTATATCTGAAGGAGTCAGAACCACTAAGGCTGTGCATGTAATGCAATTCCAGATTATGGAGAAATTCAGAAATTTAGCACCCAGTGTGAGCATATCCCATTAAACAGTATTCTGCAGTTTGAGCTCTCTTAAATACAGACAGTATCCAGAGCCCCAATTCTATATTCAGTCTGTGGTTGATGGGCTCATCTGAAGGCTGGTGGGACATTCTTACTTAAAATCTCGGTGAAAAATGTTTTCCATATCATTTTCCAGAAGATGCTTAACCTCCTCTCCTTGACAAGATCCCTTCCAGATGCCCTGCAGTCACCCTTCCTAGCTTTTGAAGGTCAAGATTTGCTTTCTCTACTATGTAAGTTACTCCTTTATTTCTTATCCCCATTTCTTACCTCCAGCCTATATCTTAGTTTTCAGAGTGTAAATACCCACTTTATGTGAGTGATATTTTCATATTTCACTTAAGCAACCTGCTTCACTGAGTCTTTGTTTCTACTTAAACAGGAGAAATGGCACAAGAGAGAGGGATGAGGAGATATATATATAAACACAGTACACAGAATTATATTAAATGTGCCTGGGTGGTCCAGTCACTTAAGTGTCTGACTTCAGTTCAGGTCATGATCGAGCCCCCACTGGGCTCTGTGCTGATAGCCCACATCCTGGAGCCTGCTTCAAATTCTGTGTCTCCCTCTCTCTCTCTGCCTCCACCCCCACTGCTCACATTCTGTCTCTCTTTTGCTCTTAAAAATAAACATTAAAAATATTTTAAAAATTAAATGTGTAATCATGAATATTATATTGGAGAGATCCTTTGCAAAAAGTAAAAACAGATCTCTATAGTGTGTCATGGCCAGTATCTTGACATTCACTCATCTTCATTGACATCCCTAGTACTTGTACCTATGGTATATTCTGAATAATTGCAAAAGGCTTATAATGGCTCATTTCTCCTTCCATCTGATACTCTCTTACATCACAACATGCTGCATTCTAAGGCCAAAGCTGCTTTGTTTTCCTTGGTTCTTATCAAAATCAAGTTCCCTTTTGTGAAAAGGCGGAGAAATACTGCAACAGCAGATATTATTTTGAATCTGAAAGTAGAAATACAGCATACAAAGAAGGCTAAAGTCAATGAAGAGTCAGAACTATAAGTTTAGGGTAACATACTGGCAGATACTTAGTCACATAGATTCTTGATACTGCACATCTCCAAAAATGGGTGTCTGGAGTCTAATGAGAGAAGCAGGTGCAGCCAGATCTGAACTGGCTGACATATTGTTTCTATCAGTGTGCACCACCACCCCATAGAGCAAAACCCACTATGGGCTTCTTTTTTTATTTATTTATTTTTTAAATGTTTTTATTTATTTCTGAGAGAGAGACAGAGACAGTGTGAGCAGGGGAGGGCCGGAGACAGAGGGAGACACAGAATCTGAAGCAGGCTCCAGGCTCTGAGCTGTCAGCACAGAACCTAACATGGGCTTAAACCCATGAACCATGAGATCATGACCTGAGCTGAAGCTGGACACACAATCAATTGAGCCACCCAGGCACCCCCACTCTGGGCTGCTGTATCCACTGACAAATATCAATGTATATCTACCACAAAGCAATAAAAAGCCACTATACAATAATATCCATTTTCTCTTGAACTATACCATTCTCTTTTTATTTATTAAAACTCCTTATTTCTGGAAAAGGAATTCAGAATTATTCTGCTCATCTTTTGGAATTGTCAGACAAATCCACCCATAAACTTTGCTGTCAAAGGGAAGTAAATTACCAATGCCTGCTTTGAGTTAAAGCCTATTTTACAGAGCCCAACATGTAAAACATATAAAGGGAATTCTATTCTGTTTGAAGCAAAGGTGAAAACCTAAGAATCGTGCTACCAAGCCCTCCACACTCTCACCCTTCACCCCTAATGTGGCCCATTAGGGAACTCCAGAAAACATAAATTAACACCCTATTTCTTGAAACCTCATCTCTCACATAAGAGAACACTTCCAATAAGTAAAATAGTTTGCAGACTTCCTAACAATCCTGAAACTGAAATCAGTGTACTTTGAGTTCTATTTCAGTGTCTTTTATTAAACTATGAAATAGTTTGCATTTTAAGTTGTTCAGCTAGTTAAGAAATATATACTTAAAAACAGAATTTATGTAAAAGGGGAAATAACTTGAAAAGGAAAAATAATTGTTCCCATTTTTTTTTATTCCTGCACTTGGTTATCTATCTCTTACTTCAAATTCAAACATTGTGATGTTAAAAATTATTAATCATTAGGTTCACATGTCTCTTTGTCTGAGGATAATTTCCCATTTAGAAGAGTTTATCTTCATTGTCTCGGTTTTTCTATAGCATTTCCTGACAGGAAGTTGATCTTGGGAATATCATTAAAGTTGACAAGACCTGGGAAATGAGATGCTCAGCATTTTTCTAAGGGCAGCTAAGAACTGATGTTTACAGTGGGATTTTACTCAATGATTTCTGTCTCGCTGGCATGAAAACATTACTAATAAATGCCATCTTTATTTCTCCAAACTTTGAAACTATGTATCTATGAGCTTTTGAATCACTCATAAATAATTCTTGATGCGTTCTCTGGTTCCTCTTGTACCTCTTTAGTGATTCATTGATTGTATTAGAATGCAGGGACTCATTTCCAGATTAATTTAAAGGCCAAAGAAAAATTCTATTCCTCCCAAAGGTCAAATATTGCCATAGAGGGGAGTTAGTACAAGACTTTAAAAAGTGTTCTATATAAGAGCAACTCAGATTTTTTCATGATAAATTTTAATAGCAAAAATATAAATAACATTTTTGTTAGAAGAGAGGTAAAATTCTATAGAAAAAAGAAAGAAAGAATGAGAAAATATTAACATTCTCAATAAACACTGTTAAAAAACTAACATCTTTTGTTATAACTTAAATATTTTATTGTATACCAATGTACTCTTTTCTGTATAGCTAAAATGCATGGAGAAATCCACATTTTACACATATATTTTGATAAACTTGTCACAGTCTCATTTTTAGGACTACAGACAAAAGTAATCTCTGAAGAATTCTGATTTTTTAAAAAAAATCTGTGAAACTATTTGAGATTAATTGTTTTGTAAGTTCTGAATTTTTATGCTTTAATCATAAGCTTAAATAAAGTGCAAAATAAGAAAGAATATTAAGTTGCTTTATCAATCCCTAAGGCCTTTTGTCTAGAGCTCTGTGACTTGGACGAGTGGAAATGTGAGATCAAAAATAACTTAGATAAAAAGTAGTTCTGTAAACTAGATCAACATTTAATAACAAAATGCCAGGGATATAGTTACCTGCAAAAAAAAAAAACAAAACAAAAAACAAAAGTATCTAGTCTCAAAATACCACATGTCTGCTAAGCCTTTAATGCCCTGAATGTAGACACTTCTAAGAAAATACAGAGCAGCTTATGCAGTGCTGGCTTACATGACTATATATATATGTGACTTGTTCAAGTTCATACTTACCCCCTATCCTTCATCTGTCCTACAGACAAGGTTTGTGATGCTAATATGATATAAATGGGGAATATGCAATATTTTACCCCACTCTTCCATGTTCATTAAAATGTAAAGCAATAGTGTCAACAGAAAAATAATCCAATCTTTTGGCATTTTAAAAATTCTTGGTTGTGTTTTTAGTATTACAACTATAGTCGGTGTAGGATGGAATGTGTCACATGAATGACGTCCAATGGACAGTTAGCTGGTTCTGATCCTGCAATGTAATATGGTCAGTCTTCTCCTGCATTCTATATGAATGGTGACTATCCTACCAGAAATGTATGAAAGAAAAAAATTTATAAATAATTATAAGACTGGAGTCTAACTGTATGCACATAAATAAAAAGTATTTAAGAACCAATACAGAGTATTGATTAAGAAAAAGAACTCCAGCAGTGCCTGGGTGGCTCAATAGGTTGAGCATCAGACTTCAGCTCAGGTCACGATCTCACAGCTCGGCTAGTGAGTTTGAGTCCCGTGTTAGGCTCTGTACTGATAGCTTGGAGCCTGGAGCCTGCTTCAGATTCTGTCTCTGTCTCTCTCACTCTCCCCATTTCCCTGCTCTTACTCTTCCCCTGTCCCCCATCTATCTCTATCTCTCAAATATAAACAAACATTTAAAAAAATAAAAATAAGTAGAAGAACACCAGAACTGGATTACTAGGGTTTAAATTCTGGATTTTTAACTAGCTGTGTGACCTCAGGTGAGTTAATTACCCTCAAGTGTTTTGGTTTTTCTTTTTGTAAAACTCTAATGGTAATACTAGGGGGTTGCTGTGAAGAGTAAATATAAAAACTTACAACAGTGCTTGACAGACAATAAATATTGTATAAGTCTTAGCTATTTTTAATATTTTCTAATAGAGAATAGATAAATCAGGGGAAGACTGAAGTTTTTTTCTTCAAACTTTATTACCTTTTAAAAAAATCCATTAATACAATGGTAAAATAGCAGCTTTTACTATTTAAATCACCAACAATGCACAACTGTATTTCGTTTACTTCTTCCTTTTTTAAAAATCACCTAGCATCCCTGGCTGGCTACAAGGAAGAAGTCCCTTAAGATCCCCACTTCCATATTTATAAATGTTTGCTCTAATGATATACAGGTACCCCTGGATGTAAATTAAACTTTATTGCTCACATAGCAAAGGGGAAGTGGATTCCCCAAGGGGCTTAGGGTATGTCTGGAAAGAAACAAGAATAAAAGTATATGGGTAGCTGGAGGGTATTTTTTTTTAATGCTTACAGGATGGAGTGGGTATGATGCTACACTGTGATCTGAAATGCCATCTGTGATGTGAGACAGGAGGTGTGAGTGTGCAGGCGGAGTGGGTAGGTGAGCTTTTGATCCGATTACTCAGATATGGTAGAATTACTCAGATATGGAAGACTGTCATCTTGCTAACATCAAAAAGTGGAATCTTTCTGTTATAGTATTTTTCTGTATCATTGCATCACTTACAGTGATACTATGTCAAACTATAAGTCTCTAACTTTGTCAATATGACTTTTTTTTTTTTTAGCCAGTTTGACAATAAATTATATTAAAAAAAGAATAAGCTTTATGATGGACAAATCCAACTTGTGATCAGGATTACTTTCTCCTTCTCAATTTTTAAAAATTAGCAACAAATATGACTTTTAATGTAATTATGTCTTTTAACTTTACACTGAACACTATTATTTATTGTTTAATATCTCTCTTACATTTATGGCATTTTCTTGGTTTATGTGCCTTATCTAGGTAAGCTATAACATATGTGCATTTCCTTTTAATGTAGGAAATGATGTTATAAAACTTTTTTTCTTAAAAGGTGTCATTGGGTCTTATAGATTTGAGAATTTGTGAATTAAAATGTGAACTTTTCTGTGACTTAGTAAAATGAGTAAGAACAACTTAAAGGGATATTCATAACATGGCATTGTTTCTAAGTATAACATGTAATATTATTCACCAAATGGGATTTATTATCCTAACTTTTTATACATATCCATACTTACCTACATTCAGTTGGCTTTTGGATCAAGATGTCTTGTCCTGAATCTTTCAAGGAAAGACCTTGACTGAACAATTGATGCTGTAAGTTTTAAAAAAGAGAAGAAAAATCAGTTTATGCCAGATGGCTTCCATAAACCCAGCTGGTGATCCATGAGTTTGGAGGCCTTAGGCAGGATTAACTGCCTTAAATTTTTTAATTAATTGCTTTAAGGAATTGATTTATAACCACTGAGAACTGCTGTGCAGCAACCAAGAAGTTACTTCATAAATAACTACAGAAAATATACACTTGGAATTAACAAACTGCAAAACACAGGTGAGGGAAAAGCATTGATAAGATATTTTATTTACTCAGGGAATTACAGTAATAGAATTAAATGGTCTCCACAGCGAAGGAAAAAATCTATATACTGGAGTTCTTAAAAAGAGTTCTGTTGCTCTGAACTCATCCTAAATCCATACGCAGACTTCATTCTGGTGGGATGGTAGGCAAAGATGCTGACACTTCTGCAGTTTCCAATTTTATGCTTATTGGGGATGGGTTCTAATAAAGTGTACCACGAACAATACACTATTCACATTTTAACATGTTGCTTTAAAGAGCTGGCATCTTTTTGGTATGAATGCTAAACAGGATGGGGTGTTTTCACTGACCCCGTTGTTTATATTTCTGTTCAGTTTCATCTCTCCAGGAGAAGAAGATTAGCCATAAATCTGATTGAGCCCAAGTATGTGCTTTATCTGCTGGTAAATATAAAGGATCAAGGCCCCACGAGTGATATTCAGTTATGTCATTTAAAAAAAAATCAGGCAGTTGTTAATAAAAAGATCTAGGCATTTTATTGCATCTCATCAATAAACAAAGAAACGAACAAACAAACTTGGGTGGCTAAATTGGTTAAGCGTCTGATTAAGCTCAGGTCATGATCTCGAAGTTCGTGAGTTTGAACCCTGCATTGTGCTCTATGCTCACAGCTCAGAGCCTGGAGCCTGCTTCAGATCCTGTGTCTCCCTCTCTTTGAACACCCCCCCAATCCTGCTCTCTCTCTCTCTCTCTCTCTCTCAAAAATGAATAAACGTTATATGAATTTTAAAAAAAACATGGTAATTGCTTGTTAAAAACATCTCCTTGCTACCACTGATGTATTCACATCAAAGGCCAAGCTTTTTGCAAATAATAAAAATGACCAAATATTTCCCTTTTCTGGCTAATATGATTGCTCTTTTTCCAATTACAGATTTGGCCCTATTTCCTTCTGTCTTCCTTCTAGACATAATATAGACACCTAATAATAATAGAATTTCCTGCATTTCATACAATCCAAGAGACTCACCTCTGTGAAGCCTTCATAACCTCAAGTTTTGTATTAGTTTCTTTCAAACAGTTCCCATGGCAATAAACAAGGACCAATAAAATGAGAATAAACAAAAACATTTAGAGTTTGCTATAGCAAGGGAGTCAGTTACCACTACTGACATTTTGGCAGAGGCACAAAGGCAGTCAGAGGAGTGGGAAAATTTTATAGTGGAAGGAAAGTAAGGCTTCAAAAACATCCAGATGGGGGCTGTTGGCATCGAAAAGTTGTAGCCTGGCTAACTAGAAGCAGTCATCCCAGTGGTTGATCAGATATTCAAATGTGGCTTTCTCTAGTTGGCCCTAAGATGGAAGCAGGGACAGAAATTACAAAAGCTGGGAGTTATTAACTAGTCTTAGCCATTTGGGACCAATGATTACAGGAGTGTTGGTTCCTAAACTGGTCCTTGTACATGGAGAACAAAGAGAAACTGAAGAAAGAGTCCACTCCAGATTGGCAGCTGGCAGTTTAAAATATTTTTTAATGTTTTTCTTTATTTCTGAGAGAGAGAGAGAGAGAGTGAGCAGGGGAGAGTCAGAGAGAGAGGGAGAATCTGAAACAGAATCTGAAACAGGCTCCAGGCTCTGAGCTGGCTGTCAGCACAGAGCCCGACATGGGACTTGAACCCACGATTCGTGAGATCATGACCTGAGCCAAAGTCGGACGCTTAACTGACTGAGCCATCCAGGTTCCCCTGAAGGTGGCAGTTTTAATAAGCAAAAGAATTTACACATGAAGCTTTTCTTGGGTGACTGAAAGACAAATACATCCCTGCACCCACCCACTGGAATCTTAAAAGTTTTTATAGAGACTTTAACTGGGTTCAATCACTTATACTGTCCAGATGTTCTCAACAACATGTTACTCTCTCAAGGATATCTTCCTGAAATAGGTCCCACTGAGAAAGGATTAGTAGAACATACATTCCAAGGACTGTGGGTTTTGGGAGTTTAAGAGGGGGGAGGAACATCCTATTTCTTGGATTTATCTCACAGATGAACCTGCAGTCACATCCTCCTGATGTCCTCCTCCAACAAGGGATCACTGTTTGGTTTCCTGAATTGTCTGATTTATAGTAGGCCGGCCTCCTGGACTGGTTATTATGGATAATGGGTTGTTTTCCTGGGCTGATTCCTGCAATTGTGGGTCAGAGTCCTACTTTTGTATATGGTCTGGCCATTGTCCATTTATATATTAAGTGTCTCATTCCTTTCTAATAGTATTTTACTGAGATGCCCCACAATTCCCATGGTGTATTTAGACCTACATTTGCTATATATGTTAAGGAAAAAAGACAATTATCTAGTAACCTGCTAGGCCTCCAAATGCTCTAGAACAGAGACACAAAATAGGTTGAGGTGACTATTACCTGGATATGTCAATGCTGACCATCTTTGGGTTTATGCCACTTGCTCAAGTTCACACTTAACATGCATTAGTCATATGTTCTAAATATAGGTCTTTGATGTCTACATGATAGAAATGGGCAATCTGCAATATTTTATTTTCCACATTTCCATTTTCATATAAAATGCAAAGCAACATCTCAAAGGAAGAATTATTCCCACCATGGGGCATTTTGCAAATTCATGGTGGTGGTTTGGTTTTACAAAGTCTGTAAGTCAGAGGAATGGCTAGTGAAGGGAGCCACAGTTCTATATGTTGCACATTCTCTCTGGTTGTAATAAGCAAATAGAGGTATGTTCCTGGTGGCCTTTAGCTGACAGAAGTGGAGGCTCACTGAGATTCATCCAAGGTCCCTGCTGCTTTGGAGTAGGACCCTCAAGTCAGTAAGAGGAAGGACATCAGAAACCCCTTGAGTCTACACTTATTCAACACATCACCCTGCTTATGGATTGAAAGTTAGCTCGAGCTGAATTGTACACCAATATTTCATTCAAGTCTTTTGGTTTAGGGTTAATTTTGTTTGATATTATAGATGACAACTGGCCTTTGGCTAACTTCTAGAGATAAAGCAGATTACATATCTTTAGAGATTCTTGTGGTTCTTCTGTGTCTTCTCAAGATAAAACTGTGCCTCTCCCAGGCAAAGCACCTGCTCCCTTTAGGATTTTTCATTAACAAATTAAGTTTTTTGCATATATTCTTAACTGGCAAAATTTCAACAGAAACAATTTAGGATTATAATGACTACTTTGGTAAAATTTTTCTTTCCAAAACAATTTTCATTTGAGAGATGCTTTCAAATAAAAAGGGAAAAAGCACTCTTCAAAGAAGAATGTCTTGCATTATGAAAGAAAAGACCTCATTGGTTAAACATAGAGACACTCCATCTTTGTTTCTGTTCTTCAGGAATTAACCAGTTATTTTTTTAAATCATAAAATTTTAAAATTGTTAAGAGACTAAGTTATTATTTAAAACATCTATTGGGGCACTTGAGGGGCTCTTTTGGTTAAGACTGTGATTTCGACTCAGGTCACGATCTCACAGTTGCTGACAGCATGTGTAGTCTGTTTGGATTCTCTCTTTCTCCATTTCTCTGCCACTCCCCCTCTCTCTGTTTCTCAAAATAATTAAATAACTTTTCAAAATGATCTGTAATGCCTCTCATTATAAGGTGTGTGTCCAAATTTCATTTTCTTGACTCTAAAGAGTCTCCCCTCAATTTGAGAGAAAAATAATTTGTCTTTTACAACAGCTTTATATTTGTTTGATGCTGACTCTCTTTCACTTTTTTTTTTATTACTCTATTTCTCTTTTTCCATTTCATGAAACTATAAAGATTAATCAGAAAAAGAAACTTCTGTCATTATGTAAGTACTCTAAAGAGATTTAGTCCAGACAAGGATTCCTAATGCCTAAATTAAAAGAAAAAATATATATTCAAGGGTTTATGTTGGTTGTGGATAGTGAAAATATTACATCCATAATAACATTTTTTACTATAGTTACAAGATAAAGAGGAAAAGCTTTGGTAAAAAGAAAAAAGATAACAATAACAAAAAAGAATGGGATTTTCTTTTTTTAATTTTGGCAAAAATTAAGATCTTTATTTAAAATTTAGCTTACCATATAAAAATATTTTCATCACAATATTTTGGTTTGGGCAAGATCACTGTAAATTATGAATTCTTACAATGCTACTAATAATAGGAATATAATGTGTTAGTTAAAAATTGTAATTTCCCATATCTTTAACTAACTTTAAGAACTTAAACACATTATTTAGTTGATTAATATATAATTTTTTGTATTCCAGGATGATTTTTAAGTAAGTTAGTGATGTAAAACACTGGTCACAACACATAATTTTAATTTACTAATTCACTCATATGCCTTTAATTTTATTTTAGAAAGAGAGAAAGAGAGAGCATGTAAGCAGGGGAGAGGGGCTGAGGGAGATAGAATATCTTAAGCATGGAGCCCAAAGCAGGGCTCAATCACACGACCCGGGGATCATGACCTAGGCTGAAATCAAGAGTTGGACGTTCAACTGAGTTACCCATGCACCTCTTATTTTTTATAATAGAATAAAACATGTAAATTATTTCTTAAATTATAAATGTCATATACATACATAATTTATGTTTGTTTTATACCTAAATTTATTAAAATAATATATGAGTAAATGAATAGTAAATGAAGAAAAAATTAAGCTATACTCTCATTTACTCTTATATCTAGAGAGAAAATAAATTAGTCATTTGGTTAAATATAATTAATACAAATGGTTGAATATACTAGGTACAATACTTAAGGGAAATACAGATATATACACAAAGACAATGGGTACAACTTCTAGTTGTTGCTTACACAAGTTATTGCAGTTTTTCAAGATGGAAATTTTAGATCATTTTTTTTCCTGAAAACAGTGGTAAAAGGAGAGTAAGGAACAAAATTACTAGAAACTAGCCTAGGAATCTCACATGTCTATCCAACTTTGAGAAGAATAGCGAGGAAATAGTTTTCTAAATGGGACCAAATCCATATTCCCTTTGAGTGGTGAATGGACAGGTCTCTACTGATTCCAATGGGACTTAGAAAAGTAACTCTCTTCTCTATGAAACACAAATTTTGTAATAGTTAGAAGATGAATCATCATCCTAATGATTCAGATGCAAGACATGTGGTGAAAAATTATTCATCAAAGGAACCATACATACATATTGGAAAACTATGACACATTCATCACTGTGTGACAAGACTTGGATTTTATCGATGGGTGAAATAAAAATAAATAACATAAAGAGAAAATACACTTAGATAAATTATCAAATGATAAAATAAAACATGACTAAAATATGGACAAACTAGGAGGGAATTGAAAAAGCATAAAACTAAAATCAATTTGAAACCAGAAATTTTGCTGTTTATTCTTTTTGTAAACAATGTCCAAGGTGGTAAGACTGTGGTGAATCAAATACTTGAATACACTGGTGAGAGATGAGTATATCGATATTACTCTCTTCCTAGAAAGGAATTTGGAAGTATTATCAAATATACAAAATATATACATTTTAAGCATGGATATTAATCAGGAAAGACTAGTAAATGCAAAGTTCTTAGTACTCTGTGATGGTATTCTGAATATTTAATTTTTGAAAATGCTGAGGTAAAAATGATAAAATAAGAAAAATAAGGTCAAAAGAAATTTTATTTAGGATAAGATATTTATGTGCTTTAGATCTGAAAGTTGGAAAAGTATGAAGCTGGTCTTTAAATATATTGATGATATGATAAAATCCCAACCCTATTATGTTATGAGCATATTTAAAAATATAATACTCTACTTATAAAACATGCTGATTTTGCAGTTAAAATCATATAATAAATTGCACCCATGTAAATATTCAATTTTAGAAACAAGAAAAGACGTCAGTAGATGATATTATTATGTAGTGTTTTCATTTGGGAGATTTTCTTTTCAGTATTTTTCTTTTTTTTTTTTTTAATATTTTTATTTATTTCTAGGAGAGAGAGAAACAGCGTGAGCAGCGGAGGGTCAGAGAGAGAGGGAGTCACAGACTGAAGCAGGCTCCAGGCTCTGAGCTGGCAGTCAGCACAGAGCCCGACGCGGGGCTCGAACCCACAAACCGCGAGATCATGACCTAAGCGAAAGTCGGACGCTTAACCGACTAAGCCACCCAGGCGCCCCTCTTTTCAGTATTTTTCAATTTTATTCTTGCATATACTCTTCAATATTTTCCAAATTTTCTGCAATAGGATAATATTTATTGTATCTCTATTAAACTTTTTCCTACTTTTATTGAAAATCTAAATTTTTCTTATTATACTTTTTCTTATTTTCAAAACTAATTAGAAAGTATGCCATATCCTTTTGTTTTATATCAGACAGTTACGTAAAATTAAATTCAGAAGACCATATGTGGTCTAATACCACTGCAATTTTGGCACATTAGTTTTAGGTTGAAGGGCTATTTTCCTAAAAAGAAAAATAAGTACAAGGAACAAATAATAAAGCTCCATTACATTATAAGCAAAATGCCAGGCTATGACTCAGAGGAGCAGGGGCTTACCTCCATTAGCTTTGCATTTGGGAGTTAATAAAATATTTCTGCTTTTACCTTCATTCTGAAAAATATAAACCTCAAACCTACATATTTTCTTTATAGTTTTATTATCTTTCCCGCTATGTAAATGATGCAAACTATTCATTGTTTGCATCACATTTATATAATTATACTCTTATATATGTTTAAAATTTAACCATTATTGAATAAATATGTTTGGAATCTAAGCAGTCAGTTATAAATTGGTCTGATTTTAGAATATTTAAAAAGAGTGGGGCACCTGGATGGCTCAGTTGGTTAAGTGTCCGACTCTGGCTTAGGTCATGATCTCATGGTTCGTGGGTTCCAGCCCCGCGACAGGCTCTGACAGCTAGCTCAGAGCTTGGAGACTGTCTTAGGATTTTGTATCTCCCTCTCTCTGACCATCCCCTGCTCATGCTGCCTCTTTCTTTCTCTCTCTCTCTCAAAAAAAAAAAAATTTTTTTTAAAAGGAGTATGGGCTATTTTGTGTATCATATATATTTCTAAGACAATAAGACTAACAAATGTATCCCTATGTTATCTCTTCTACATGTGGAAAATTTGTAATTCTAAACCTTTTTTAAGTGTATTTGTTTATTTATTGAGAGAGAGAGAGAGAGAGAGAAGGGGGGAGACAGAGAAAGAGAGAAAGAGAGAGAGAGAGAGAGAGAGAGAATCCCAAACAAACCTGGTACTGTCAGCACAGAGACCTATGCAGGGCTCAAACTCAAACTCTTGAAACTTGAGATCATGACCTGAGCTGAAATCAAGAGTTGCACACTGAACAGTTATACATTACAGATACATGTTTTCTGTTCATATGGATAGAATACATCATAAACAAAGTATTTTCTATTGCAAAAGTCTAACACATTAAAACAAGATTTTCTGAACTGATTTATTCTAAATTTCTGAAAGATCGTATTTCACAATAAGATATATGACTGATAGCAATTTAGCTCTTTTACCTAATTCTACCATTACTTATTGTTATGTGTACACTGTTTCATATTCAATGAATTTTAATGTTCTAGTCTTAATGTTTATTTCTTTTCTTAAGCATCTTAAAAGAATTAAGATTTTTTGTCACATTACTCATTTTTAAATGCTAATTTTTCTCTCACTTTTATGTCTACCATCATTATCAATTTCTTTTATATTCATACTCTGATGGAAAAAGGTTTTTCCTTTTTTGCCTGGCATATTATGTCTTGCTTAAAATTCAGCTTAGGTTTGATTTTATAACGTTTGACTCATTTTCTCTTTTATTTTTCTGGATTACATTGACAAAAATCTCCTTACCTTTACACTAAATTATATGTCATATAATGAAAGCTTTACCAATTTATCTTTCTTTATATGCATCCCATTTAATATATTTTTTAATTAATCTGCAGTTTAAGTTTTTATACTTGAGGCTAAAATTAATGAACAGTATCGACAAGTGAGAGCATTTCTCTTCATAAAAGACATTAATGATAAGTAAATACATATATATGAAGACTGAACAACAACTATTAATTTTAAGTATCCCATTCTAATTTTCCTATTCAGATCCTAGGAGATGAAATATATGTTTTCAAGGAATAAATGGACCACATTTTTCTCACTGACATATCATATATATATATATATGTATATATATGTAATGTGTGTATTTAATAAATGTATATATTACATATCATACACATGTGTATGTATATGTGCATAGGTATTTTTTTATTTTAAACATTTCTGTTAATATTAATTTCAAAATTTCACAGTTAATAGGATGACTGCATGATAACTAAGTTACCAGGCACTTTCTTGTTTACTTCTTCATTCATAAGCCTGTTACTTCCAGGTCATGACTCAACATCTGCAACTTTATCCAGTTACATTGAACACTAAAAGCAGGAATAAGAAGGGAAGGGCATACATCCTCACTGATACCACTTCATGAAGCTGACACATAATGTCTGCTTCCATCCAATGGTAAGAATCTAGTATCATATCCACCCTTAGCTGCAAGCTGAATGAGTAATTCTGTTGTTGGTACTTTATATGTAATAACAGAAGTTCTTCGAATTTTCATGGCCATTTCAAGAATCCAGATCATTTTGCAATAAAAATATTTTTTGCTTTGCTTTGATTACTTCATGTATATATTAGAAATAGCAAAAAATTTCTAGACTGGTTCCTTGCATATTGCATCCATTGTGCTTTATAATACTTACCTGAACTCCTCCTCATAATCTGAACATCATGCTCAAGAAAATAAAGGTTTTTTTGTATGAATGGAGTATTCTTGGCCTTTTAGTATCAGCTACCATCTTCACTGACTTTTCTATTACCTTAAAAGAAATTTTCACTTAGTGATGTGTTAAAGATAATAGATATAATGCCCAAGGCATTTAAACAAATCAAGCTACAGAAAGTCTGTTTAAAACAGTAATAGCTAACATATGACTCTGTAATCTCTCACCCACACTGCTGTGCAATATAAATGTTTTTTTCCTAATACCCAGAGGCAAATTAATCATAACAGGTTGTCAGCATATTAAATTTGGGGTAAAATATTTGCAAGTCATTACAGTGAATATGCAAATAGTGACTTCACACAGCAAATGATATTACAAACAGTATTTTAGCTGGCTGAAAGTAGTCAAAAACAATACAAGAACAGAGTAAGTGCATTTTTCCTTAAGAAAATACATCCATTTTTAAAGGTTTCAATAAGCATTTAGAACAAATGATATGAAAATCATAAAAGTGTTCTAAGCTAAGAGGAACTATAAGAAAAATAAGTGTATACATTTAAAAAGAAAGAAAGTAGAAAAGGAAAAGAGTAAAATACAAACAAGAAAATGGAAAATACAAAACATGTCTGAAATAATACCCAGAATATTCACTTCATTAATTAAAATAATTGAAAGAATAAAATTAAAGTAGGAGTCTAGATATATTAAGCACACTGGACTCTAGCTCTCCTGCAAATTACAACTAAAAAAACCTGAGTATAATAAAAAGAAAAAAGGTAAATGGCTAGGAACCTAGGTGCTCCAGGGTAAGACCCAATATTGTGTACTCTGTGATTTATATTTGCATTCTATAAATCCCACTTTGGGGGCAAATGCATTATGTAATCCAGATCACCAACCTACATAAAAAGGGGAGAAAAAAAAGAAGACAAAAGAAAAATATAAAAGCTCCAGAAAAGCCTGCTGTCTTTTAATCATAGAACCAGGAAGAGAACTCTTATTGGGCACAACACACCCATTGGTTTAACAGTTTTATTGAAGTATAATTTATGTGTTGTAAACTTCACCACCTTCAAGTCTACAAATCAATTATTTTTAGCAAATTTCCCAAGTAGTACAACCATAAATATAAATCAGTTTCAGAACATTTCATCATCCCAATAAGATCATCTCATGCTCCTTTATATTTAACACCTGTTCCCATCCCCAGTCCCAGGCAACCAAGCCCTGTTTTAAATCCTTATAAATTTACCTTTTCTGGGCATTCCATATAAGTGGAATCATAAAATATGTGGTCTTTTGTGTCAGATTTCTTTTTATTAGCATGAGGCTCTGAGATTTATACACGTTGTAGTATGTCAGTACTTCATTCCTGTGTATTGCTGAATAGTATTCTATTACTCGCTGTACTACATTTTAAGTGTCCACTCACCAGCTGATATACAGCCATTTAGATTTTTTTCCAGTTTTGGGCTCTTATAAGTGATGTTACTATGAATATTTACATCCAAGTCTTTGGGTAAGCGTATGTTTTTGTGTTTAACTTTTTAAGAAACTGTCAAACTGTTTTCTTTAAAGATTTTGCACCTTTTCACATTCTCACAAGAATTTTATGAAGACTGGCACTTATACATATCTTTGTCAATATTTATTATCAGTCTTATTAATTATAGCCATTTTAGTGGGTGTGAATAGTCAGCTCACTGTGACTTTAATTTGCATTTCCCTAATGACTAATGATGTTGAGCATCTTTTCATGTGCTTATTAGGCAATCATACGCCTTTTCTGATGAAACATCTGTCCATATCTTTTGCCAATTTTTTGATGGTTTTTATCTCTTCTAAGTATTAAATTGTAAATGTTCAGGTAGATCTTTAATAGATGCCTTGTATCAAATATTTGTTTTCTTGTTATTTTCTGGCAGTTTGTTGTTTATAATTTAATTATCATAGTGGTGTCTTTTGAAGTACAGAAGTTTTGAATTTTGGTGAAGTCTATTTATCCTTCTCTTTCTTTCTTTTTTTAAATTGACTATACCTTGATGTTATATCCAATAAATCTTTGCCTAACTCAAGGTCTCAAAGATTTTCTTCTATGTTATCTTCTAAACATTCTTGCTTTAGCTCTTGCATTTAAGTTCTTGTCATATTTTGAGTTAATTCCTCTGTATGTTGTGTGATAGGAGTTTAAGTTACTTTTTATGTGGTTATCTAATTGTCCCAGTACCACCTGTTGGGCAAATCAAAGACTATTTTTCCCCCAATTACTTTCCTTGACACTGCTTTTGAAAATCAATTGACCACAAACATAAGGAATTATGTTAGGACTCTATGTATTTACATTATCTATATGTTTTTTCCTTATGTCAGTCTTGTAGCTATAGCTTCACAATAATTTTCAAGGCTAGAAATAAAAATGATCCAATTCCACTTTTTAAAAAAATATTTTGGCTATTATACTGTTGGGCATTTCCATATGAATTTTAGAAACAGTTTTTTTTTTAATTTGGCAAAGAGTCTGTTGGAATTTGGAGAGGAACTATGATTAATTTGAAGAGAACGACCATTTTTGCTAATCCACAGACATGGGATATCACTCCATTTATTTAGGTTTTCTTTAAATTTCCTTGGCAGTGTTTTGTTATTTTCAGTGTTTATGTTTTGCACTTATTTTGTTAAATTATCCTCATCATTTTGTTCTTTTTGAAGCTGTTATTAATGGATTGCTTTCTTAATGTTAATTTTGTATTGCTCATATCTCATATATAGGATTTAAATTGCTTTTTGTATATTGATATATTCTGAAACCTTGTTTCCTTGGCCAGAGCAGTTGTGATTATACTCACCTTACTATGGTTACTAACAAAGAAGTGCCTCTCCCCTCCACACATGGGTGCCTATTGCAAACAAGCAGTGCTCCTTTATTTAACTCAGTACTGTTACCAGGGACATTGTGGCAGTTTTAACTACCTCCAACCATCAGTAAGCAAGTTCTAGCAAACAAGTATTTCACCTCTCTGGCGTGCTGAAAGGATACTGTAGGCCACTGTCCTAATGATTTACTCAATCTAGTACACAACTAAAAGATGGTGCCTATCTACCTCCTCATTAGATAATGTTGCTATGAAGACTGTGGGACCAGAGAACTGTAGACCGGCCCTACCTGGTACCATGCAGCAAACATCAGTGAGAAGACAGCACTCCTACCCATTCCCACTGAGAGTGCTCAGTGAAGACATTAATACATGATGCCCTGTTAACTTTCCCATGCTGGGCAAAACCCAGCAAAGATGTGGTGACTTTCTTCCTCCACATCAGATGACTACTACAGACGAGCAAGGCAGAGACCTATCGAGTATTGATAACTAATATTATGCCAACACAAACAGAGGTGGCACCTTTACCATCTCAACTGAAGTATGGAGGCAAAACAGTAGGAAAGAGTTGGATAAAAGAATCATTTAATACTGTTATGAAGTCTTTGTACACCTCAAATGGCCTATTTGTGAAACTAACCAGAGTCAATATAGCAGAAGCTTTGACAATTTTGTTATTGTGTAAAATACCTTCAAAGTGTCAGAATAGTCTTAGATTAGTGCATAAGGTCAGTAGACCAAATAACACTGCCAATATTTTTAAAAGCAGTAGGGGGGTAGGAGGGTGGGGAGGGCTCAATCTCATGAACAGTGAGACCACGACCTGAGACAAAATCAGGGGTCAGAAGCTTAACCGACTGGGCCACAAGAAGCCCACAATAAAACTGCCTCTTAAGACAGTGACATGTCATTGTTTAGTCAAATCATTTAGTGACTACTGATATCTCATCATGGGGAACACTATGACATAAAGGGGAAAGAAAGGTAGCTGATGATATCAGTCATGCCTCTACAGTACTATTCTCAACCTCCTCTTATACATCACTGATCTACTTCCAGGACTGAACAAGCTCCACTCTTGCAGTAGGAAACGGGAGAATTTTTTCATTTTCAGAAGAAATTTTTTATGCAAAAATAACCCTGCTGTGTACCTGCTGTTTTGCTGCTGGGAGAGATATTTGTAAACTTGGATCCTGTAAGAAGTGAAATGTGAGAGTTTTGTCATTAAATTTTTTTCTCACTTAACTTTTGTTTCTCTTTCTGTTTCATGTTTTATCAGAATTTGTGATTTTAATGTCACTGACTATGCACTGTGGCTATCTTTAAAAAGAGGTATAATAGATAGTATTCTAGACATAGGAGTGTGGGTAATTCTGATAAATATAGAGGGATTTATGCTAAGTGAACTAAGTCAGGCAGAGAAAGACGAATACCACATGCTTTCACTTACTTGTGCAATCTAAAAAACGAACAAAGCAATAGAAATAGACTCATAAATACAGAGAACAAACTGGTGGTTGCCAGAGGGGGGAGGGCTGAGGAATGGGTTGAAATAGGTGAAGTGGACTGAGGCGTAGAAACTTTCAGTTCTAAAACAAGTCACATATTGGGGCGCCTGGGTGGCTTAGTCGGTTAAGCGTCTGACTTTCGCTTAGGTCATGATCTCGCGGTTCGTGGGTTCGAGCCCCGCGTTGGGCTCTGTGCTGACTGCCAGCTCGGACCCTGGAGCCTGCTTCAGTCTGTGACTCCCTCTCTCTCTGACCCTCCCCTGTTCACGCTGTCTCTCTCTCTCCTAGAAATAAATAAAAAAACATTAAAAAAAAAAAAAAACAAGTCACATAGATGAAAAATATAGTATGGGAAATATCGTCAATAATATTGTAATAACCCTATAGGGTGACAGATGGTGACTACATTTATGGTGATGAGCACTAAGTAATGTAAAGAGTTGCTGAATCACCAGGTCAAGCATCTGAAACTAATTTAACACTGTGTGTCAATACTACTTCAATAACACATTAAATAAAAATATGATCCTCTGAGTCATTTATTACTCTAGTGCAACAAGGATCACATGCAAGGTGGTCATTACAATGAAAGCTACCATAATGCAGAATAGCTTTTTGTGACTCTATTCCATTTTGTGTCATCTGTAGCCAGAACCTATAAATATGGCAAATGTCTCACCAGAACTGGAAAGAGCACAACCCAACTGATTGCCACCTGCCAAGGTGCTAACGATTTCAGATGGCAACTGAAGTCTAAACACAGAATAAAATCTATAGTTTGTTTGTATTTTTTTTTACATTTACTTATTTTTGAGAGAGTGAGACAGAGCACAATCCAGGGAGGGGTAGAGAGAAGGAGACACAGAATCTGAAACAGGCTCCAGGCTCTGAGCAAGCATTCAGTACAAAGCTCATCGTGGGGCTCGAACCCATAAACTGTGAGATCATGATCTGAGCTGAAGCTGGTCACTTAACCAACTGAGCCACCCAGGCGCCCCTATAGTTTGTCTGATTTAAGTCAGAGTCAGTGAAAAGTCTATGAAATGTGGAAGTAAGTTATTCATTATTAAATGACACTTCAAAAGTGGTTGATTTTACATTGCAAAACTTGTTTAATCAAGAATGTTTTAAGAACTGAAAACCTAGACAAAGTATATATACATTCCCTACTATATGACAATACAATGGCTTAACAGAGAAGGATTTCTTTCTTTTGTATTTTTTTAAATGTTTATTTATTTTTCAGAGAGAGAGAGAGAGAGGGAGAGAAAGAAAGAGAGGGAAAGATAGAGATAGAGGGAGACACAGAATCTGAAGCAGACTCCAGGCCCTGAGCTGTCAGCATAGAGCCTGACATGGATTTCAAACTCACAAACTGTGAGATCATGACCTGAGCCAAAGTTGGACGCTTAACTGACTTGGCCACCCAGGCACCCTGGCAGAAGATTTCTTACTAAGGTGTTTTATCTGAAAGATGAATTGCAGGCATACTTAAAAAAATAGTAGGCTAGATTTTACTTTCTGAGTATTTTAAAAATGAAGACTGTTTGCAGAAACTACTTAACAGATATTTTTTAATTAGCTGAGCACATATCTGCAGTGTAACAGTGAAAATGTTTTGATTTTAAATGACAAATTTTTTTTTAGATTTAAAAGAAAACTGAATCTTTGGGAAAATGTTGCAAAATAAGATACTGAAATGTTTCCCCTGCTTCTTTGGTTTGAAAGTGATGAAGGATATCGGGAAGTCTCATTTCATTACAAACCTTCTGGAATAAATGCAGAACACAACAGAATATCATTTCCTGTCTTTTAACACTTGCTAAATCCTTTGAATTTTCTGTTCAAGGTGAGAACTTTACAAGACAGAAGAGGGAGATTTTCACAAAATGTAGACTGATTGCTTAATGAAAGTAGGATGAATTGATCTGTTCAGGTCAGGTAACAGGTTATATAAAAGAGGAGTATACTACCATTCACAAAAAAGCAGTGAGCATTTTGATGCAATTTCCAGTTTGTTCTGTAGGTGAGGAAATTTCCTTTTTTGAAAAGAATCCAGAGCAAAGACTGAAATCATCTCAACTTGGTTGATATGAAATTCCTGTATACTTATTTCACTAGTTAGGTATTTGTGTAATCAAACAAAAAATAAGAGGTAAATTCATTCCTTAATTTTAGAATAGAAAAATCTCCACTTATATATATATAAAACTGTATAAAGATCAAAAAATGAACACCAGTGTAAACTACAATTGTAACATCTAGCTCTGCATGGACTTGATCATGTCACTTAGGAAGAAATGTTTTATATCAGTGTTGTACAAATTATTTCTTAAACCATGTTTTTATTCATTGTTTTAAAAAATGTATTCATATATTAAATGATTATTGTATTAGTATATTTTTTCAACATTGTCATAAATTTTTGTTAAAAATGATCTTAATGAAAATCAATTTACATTCACTAAATTAACTCTACCAAGCATATTGTAAGAAAATTAAATCTTACTTGAATTACAGCATTTTTTAGCAGAAAGTGTTTGCCTGATCTTTAAAAATTTATGGAAGAGAAAGGAAGAGATCAATTTCAAGAACAATAAGCTATGTGTCACCTGGTTTTTGTTGTTATTTTGTTTGCTTTAGTTAATAACTTTAGTAAAGTCTTTTATTTAAACGGAAAAAACAAAACTCTTTCATATACGATATTTCATATACCATATAGCTCATTGACTCCTTAGTAGAAATTTGTGAAGTGGATTTTAGAACATTTGAGTAAATTAAAACAAATGAAGTGGGAGCTTTTAAAACACAGGAACTTCCTGTACCTACAATATTGACTTGATTAGTTAATATTTTTTCAAGGAGGAAGAACCCACAAAGAGGAAGTAAGCTGGCCAAAATTAAGCAAATGTACAGAAAATATCTTTTTTCTCTCAAAAAATCATTAGCAATTTATTTTCAGATTGTGATAAAGAAATTTTTGAACATGTGAATCTAACTTACCACATAGTTACTGTAATTTTTATTTAGGGGTTCCCTGAAACTTGAATGTAAATTCAAGAATTCATCTAGTATAATGTGTTTGAGGAATACTTTTACCTGGTAATGAGAGGGACTTAACTATAACCTCACAAAACAACATAGATAAGTAATAGAAATCATGTTGGGCATATGACGTCAAAAACAAAAAGAGTACCAAATGTGCAATCTCATTTATGGAAAGCTCAACCACAAGAGAAATCGTTAGTCTTTTCTTTTCTGTGTTTGAGAGAGAGAGAGAGTGAGCACATACATGAGTGTGAGAGGAGGAGGGGCAGAGGCAGAGGGAGAGAGAGAATCTTAAGCAGGCTCCATGTCTAGCATGGGCTCCAAGCAGGGCTCCATCCCATGACTGTGAGATCATGACCTGAGCTGAAATCAAGAGTCTGATGCTTAACCAACTGAGACTCCCAGGCCTCCCCATTATTAGTCTTTTAGGGTGAGGGTTACTCTTCCTTCCTTCTCTCCATTCTTTCCTTTCTTCTTTCCTTCCTTCCTTCCTTCCTTCCTTCCTTCCTTCCTTCCTTCCTTCCTTCCTTCCTTCCTTCCTTCCTCCCTTTTTATTTTTACATTTATTTATCCATTTATTTTTACTCTTGAAGGGAGAAGTGACTGGAAGGGTGACTCATCTTCCAAGATCTAGTTGTGTTCAATATCTTTAACATGCACACATGAATCAGACATGTTCATTTGATGAAAATTCACTCAGCTGTACACACTTATGATTTGTGTAATTTTTAGTGTTCACACTGACAAAACTTAAGAAAACAAACACACCAAAAACAAACATACCTTTTGCAACAAAAGTATAAAAGTATAGTTGTTAAACATACTAAAATGTTTATCTTTCTGGAGGGAGTTATAGAAATTATGTGAAGGTAAAAGGTATTAAACTAAAGGAGAACTACTGACCTACCAATGATTTTACTATATTATACATGGAACCTGAACATGATAAATTGAGCTCTCCAATGAATACAAAACAAAACAAAGCAAAAACACTTTAGGATTTATCAGTGAAACCAAAAGCAACCAATATTTAATTTAAAATTAAATATGGTTTGTTCAAAATAGGAAATCGCATGTGTTTACATTTTGGTTCATATGTAGAAAAACCAATGACTATCCTATAGATGACCTGCAGAGATTCCTAAAACATTGTCTTATAAATCACCTTAGAAATGATTTTGTACAATGAACTCATTTTTACAGCTGAAAACACCATATGTAAATTCCATAAATATTTTCATAGTCTAATAGGATTATACTACTTTCATGTTCACATAATTCACATTAAGTTATTTCTGTCACCCTGAAATACCTGTGTGATTTTGTGTGGGTATGTGCACATGTGTGTTAGTTTTAGATGGACACATCTAGCTAAACTCTGAATGAAATCTGCATTCCAAATTCTTATATTTCAGTTTAGGCTTACTAGGCCTAAGCTCTCTAAGGAAGTTAGAGTCCTTACTGCATTCTGCAATGTGCAGAATGACTATTGATTTACCTATTAAAATTAACTCTAAAATAGCTATAATGTATGTATATGGCTGTATATAAAAATGAGAGAAGCCATATAGAATAATGAATTCTACTACATATAAGAAAGAATTATTGTCTATAAAAATACTCTCCTGAAAGCCCTCAGCCATCAACAATGTGCACCATATTATATAGAGGCAGCTCCCAAATTAAGAGTTCAAAATATCCTTGGGAATAATTTATGAACAAACATTTTTTTATGACGGCTTCAGACATCAGATCCTCACACAACAGAAAACAAATATAAACAAATACTTTATTTTGTCCCATGCTACTGCAAAGAAATATTGTAAAATTACACACACTGCTACTAGAAGAAACTTGTAAAGGTCAGCTCATCATTTGATACAGATTTTAGGAAATGGCCATTCAGATAATCCAACAAAATTTTTAAAAAATTTAATGTTTATTTGTTTTTGAGAGAGAGACAGAGTGCGAGTCAGCGGTGGGCAGAGAGAGAGAGAGACAGAGAATCTGAAGCAAGCTCCAAGCTCTGAGCTGTCAGCACAGAGCCCAATGCGGGGCTCGAACTCACTAACCATGAGATCATGACCTGAGCCAAAGTCGTGCGCTTAACCAACTGAGTTACCCAGGTGCGCCTCCAGCAAATTTTTTCATGAAACTGGAAAAAAAATAGTGAGATTTAGAATTCAACTGACTTCTCGATGACAGTTTTAAGGATAAATCTAGGACCCAGATATCCCTATCCTGGCCATGTTCTTTTTATAAAAAAAATTTTTAATCGTTATTTATTTTTGAGAGAGAGAGAGTACAAGAAGTGGAGGGACAGAGAGAGAGGGAGACACAGAATCTGAAGCAGGCTCCAGACTGTGAACCATCAGCACAGAGCCCAACACCAGGCTCAAACTCATGAACCATAAGATCATGACCTGAGCCGAAGTCATACTGAGCCACCCAGGCACTGCTGGCCATGCTCTTTATTCTATTTATAACTGCCTCTATGAACCATGATTTCAGGAAAATCTACCTTCACACTGGAAGACTCTTTATACAATATAAACCTAAAAGTCATCATTATTTCTCTCAATTTTCTTGACCACAGGCTTTTTTGCTTTATTTTTAAATAGCACTTGACTCTAATCTTGGATTATGATAGAATAATTCTTATTGGTTATAATCTACCTATATCAGAATGATATTGTCCCTCTAATCTTAGACCAATTTAGGTAATTTCCATATTGATTTCATTAACCTCTCCTTGACCTTTGCCTTCCTTGCACTCTCTGGATGGTAAAATGTAAGATGTTCTTCATAGTCTGCCCCCCTTCAATGTTCAAACCAGCACTATAGCATGTACATCAAAATGTGGGTCCTATAATTGATTGAGGAACCAAGAAAAAGGTGTGGAATGAGTGTCCAAATTAAATAATACTTGACCTGATTTATTAATAAAAAAGATTTGAGGGGTACTTGACTGGCTCAGGTGGTTGAGGCTCATAGTCTTGATTTCAGCTCAGGTCATGATCCCAGGGTTATGGAATCAAGCCTGGTGTTGGACTTCATTCTAAGTGTGGAGACTGCTTAATTCTCTCTCTCTCTCTCTCTCTCTCTCTCTCTCATACCTTTTGTCCCTCTCCCCAGCTTACACATGTTCTCTATCTCCCTCTCTAAATAAATAAATAAATAAATAAATAAATAAATAAATAAATAAAGATTTGATAATTCAGTTTAAGTATGAGAGCACATTCCAAAAAGAAGAGCAATATGTTACCCGTTTTCTCTTAGTTTCTGAATATATAAACCCAATAATATGATACAAAAAGTGGAAATGATTATACTTCTCCTTCCTGTCCTAGTTTCTTAGGATAATCTTCCCACTTCAGATGTAGGAAATCATGCATCTTCCTGAAATATATGACATGTTTCAACTATATTTTATTAAAATTTTACATATGTGTATTAAAATATATTTTAAATGCATTTTATAAATTTTATGTATGTATTGACATTTTAGCTAAACTACCATATCACAATACTGCTGTCTCAACATCCATTTTATGTGGCCTTGCAGCCTACCAGAGCCTTAAATTGACTCTAGTTCCTCCTGTGAATTTATGTCCTAGATAACGGCCCACAGAGTTACACACAAATACAAGTTCCTAATATGACTTGCACAGAAGCTCTTGTGAACAACAATATGCCCTGCTTCCCAGGCCTTCTCTGCATGCTCCTCTTTGATAAGACCCTTGCAGAGCTTACCAAACCCTGCTCTTTCTGGTTTGAATTGATCAATCTGGACTTAACCCAGGAACCCCTAAGCACTACTCCCACATACTGCCTTTCTCTCTTTCTGCACTCTACCTTGACATCCCAAAGTGGTTTCTCAAGGTGTGCAGTGTACCTCCAGGACCTGTGAGTATTAAACCTCTCTAGTTCAGTCCTCCTGCAGTCTGTGGTTAAACTGTGGCTCACTGTCCAAACACCCCAGGGCTCTAACTTGCAATTATTAATTTAACAAAGTCATAACATATATAAATGCGTATATACAGCCATATACGCATATCTCTTAGATAAATCTCTAAGGTTTGGTTTTACTAGATCAAACATTTATATATATTAATTTGTGTGTATATTATACAATTGGTCACTATAGAGGCTTATATTTCCAACGTACCATCATATATGAGAACTTGTACCACCAATATATGAGGATAGCCTTTTCCTCAAATACTCATTAAAATACTGTTACTAAATCTTTTTGTGGTTTTTATAAAATGGTATTAAAAGCAGCACTGTAAAGTAGTTTTGATTTGTATTTCTCTTAACATGACTGCAATTAAGTCTTTTTAAATATAAATTTCAGAGTTATCATTTGCTGTTTTCAATTTATATTGTCCACTTTTATCACTGCGTTTTTTAAAAAAATATTTTTAAGAAATCTTTAAAAATTAAGAAAGTTAATCTTGTATCTGATATGTGAGTTTATTTTCTTAAACCAAATTTATCTTGACTTTTTTTAATGTATTAAAATGTGACTTCTGCATCATTATAGAAATCCTTCCAATGTTCTTTTTCCAAACTTGAATACCTTTATTCTTACATATTTGATGTGCCTGAAAAAATTTTACTATTAGATGGGACATAAGATCCAGCTGTCTTTTTCTTCGGTGGCCATTCGGTATTTACAACTACCTTTATGACTACATTTTCTTGCATTCTCTTTGAAATATATCCTCTCAGGGCATTTGGGTGGTTCAGTCCATTAAGTGTCCAATTTAGGTCATGATCGCATGGTTCGTGAGATTGAAACTCAAATCAGGCTCTGGGCTGTGTTTGGGATCCTCGCCCTCCTCTCTCTGCCCCCTCCACTCATGCATGCACTCTCAGTCTCTTGCAAAATAAATAAACTTAAAAAATATTCGCTTTTAAATATAATCACACATTATATTGATTTTGTTGTATTATTTCTTCTCTTCGATCTGGAAAGATACTTTTTACTCTATTTCTAACAACAGAATTATTTCATTTCTTATACATTTTCTTGGCTATGCATCAATGTTTTTCTTTTCTGAGATTGAGTTATTGTTAGCACTAGACTAAACAAAGTTTTCAACTGATAGTTTAAAAATTTAACCCACTATATACTTTTAATTTAAATATATTTCTTTTAACTTTAAGCACATATTCCTCTGTAATCACACTGGACAAGTGATGGCCAATTTATCCAGACTCTCTGATATGACTTCCCTATGTTCTTTTTTTTTAAAAAACTTTTTAATGTTTATTTATTTTTGAGAAGGAGAGAGAAGCAGTGCAAGCTGGGAAGGGGCAGAGAGAGAGGGAGACACAGAGTGTGAAGGGGAATCCGGGCTCTGAGCTGTTAGCACCAAGTCCGATGTGGGGCTCGAAACCACGAACTGTGAGATCATGACCTGAGCCAAAGTCAGATGCTCAACCGACTGAGCCACCCAGGTGTCCCAACTTCCCTATGTTCTTAAGAGGCAACATAGCTCATTAGCAAAGAATATAACAATCTCTCCCCTAAATCTTGTTGTTTTTGCTTGGATATTTCATATATTCTATAAAATAGACATAATCTTCTGAATTTAACTTTTGTTAAAAGGGATGAGGATGATAAAGAAATTGCATCCATTGATCATTTATTTTGTGAAAGTAGTTCTCAAGGCATTACACATAATTTCTTCCTCTAATACTTAAATTATTTTGTGATTTATGTAAATCTTATGGTTTTAGTAAATTACTAAGTTGCTTGGGGGCTGAACAGCATATGTCCACTTTCTTGTTGCCAAACCGTCTTGCCTGAGGAATTCATGTTTCATGCAACAGAGACAGGAATAATAATATCAACTCTCCCCTCCAGGACACAGGAGCTGAATATGACCAAGACCTGGCCAATTATATTGTCTCAGCCTCTGGTCAAAATAAATGTTCTTAGAGTGTGCATATAACCATGTGATCTTCCCAACCTTTTAAATCACAGGGCTCAAAACTTAAAAAGAAAAAACTTTTTAAAAATGTCTTTCAAGGGTGCCTGGGTGACTCAGTTGGTTAAACCTCTGACTTCAGCTCAGGTTATGATCTCGCGGTTTGTGTGTTCATGCCCCATGTTGGGCTCTGTGCTGACAGCTCAGAGTCTGGAGCCTGCTTTGGATTCTCTGTCTCCCTCTCTCTCTGCTCCTCCCCTGCTCATGCTTGGTCTTTCAAAATTAAATAAACATTACATAAAAGGGAAAACTGGGGTTTTTGTTTAGTCATCCATTTGTTTCTTTTATTTATTTTTTTAGGTTTCACATATAAGTGAAATCATATGGCAATTATGTTTCTCTGTCTGACTTATTTCACCTAGTATAGTACCCTCTAGTATGTTTTTGCAAATGGCAAGATTTCATTCTTTTTTATGACAGAGTAATCTTTTATTGTATTTATATGTATATGTATATACACATATCTATATACCACATCTTTAAACCACATCTTCTTTATCCATTCATGTATTGATGGGTAGTTGGGTGGCTTCTATATTTGGCTATTGTAAATAATGCTGCAATAAACATAGGGGTGTCCATATCATTTCAAATTAGTGTTTTCATTTTCTTTGAATACTCAGTAGTAGGATTATCAGATCATATGATAATTCCATTTTTAATATTTTGAGAATCTCCATGCTACTTTCCATAGTGTTTGTATCAGTTTATATTCCCACCAATAGTGCACAAGGATTTCCTGATCTCCACATCCTTGCCAACACTTGTTAGTTTTTGTCTTTCTGATACTAGCCATTCTGACTGGTGTGAGGTGGTATGTCATTATGATTTTGATTGGCATTTCTCTGATAGCTAGTGATGTTGAGCATCTTCTCACGTGTCTGTTGGCCATCTGTAAGTGTTTGGAAAAAATATCTGTTCAGTTCCTTGGCCCATTTTTGAATTGGATTTTTGTTTTGGTATTGAATTATGTAAGTTCTTTATATATTTTGGATATTAACTCCCAATTGATATCTCATATGCACATATATTTTCCCATTCAGTAGGTTGCAAAGATGCTCTATTTTCAAACAGTTTTCTCAGTTGACAAGATATAAATATGGAGTTGTCAGATGCAGTGACAATCTATTAACAGAAGCCCTCCTCTGTTTAAATTTTGGTAACACTAAATTCAAGTCATTAGTTCAAAGTCTCCAAAAAGAAGGTTTCAGTCATCTGTTCATATACATGGGGTCTGATCTCAGCTACACTAAACGTGGGATGTAGGAACTAAAATGAAGCCTGCTGCGTGAAACTACTTTCACTTAGGGTTCACTGGGTTTTGTACCAATATTTTTTTATACACTTGAGCACAAATCTTGTCAGTTAACCTTACTTTATGAGTAAGCCTATAAGTAACCTAAATTACATTTCTTTAAACCTGTTTACTACTGTGGCACTTTGATAAAACGGTCAGTAACCAACTTCTTTACTGGCAAAACGTTCCAAGTACCATGTGCTGGAGCATCTGTTTTAAATGTGGCTATCTGTGAATGGTAATGTTTTCCTTCATGTAAGTGCCTGTTCAGAGTTTCAGAATTTAAAAATGCCAAATATTTTCATGGTCACTTGCATGTAGTAATTAGGAAGTACTCAAAGAAATTTTGAAAACCAATTGTATTTAACCAGCCTCAAATTGTGCAACCATGATGTATAATAAAGTATTTGAAATGGTTAAAAAAAAAAAAAAAAACAGAAGCCCTCCAATGTAGTAGAGAGCAAAATATGCCTTACTGATTTCATTATTTGAATCCCTAGATTGAGCAACAGCAGTAGCCAACCTTTTTCTGAACAGTTGAATTATGTAGGCTAATATACTCTTCCCTTTGTAATCTAAGATAGTTTAATTTAGCTACACTTTTGTGCCTTTGTGTACACACATGTACACATCAATACATGTACATGAATATCCACAGATATTTTATTTATGATAGCCCCAAGTATGAAACAATATAAATATCCATCAATAGCTGAGTGAATAGATATATTTGTGGATGTCCACACAATAGGATACTATTCAGATAAAAAGGTAAGATCTCTTAACGCACACTATATAACACACATGAATCTCAAAAGCAAAGGATGTATGATAAAAACTAGATACAAAAAAGAACATCCTGTATGCTCTCATTCTTATTACATTCTAGGAATGTGAATGAATCTCCAGAGTCTGAAAGTAGATCAGAGGTTGCCTGTTTCCAGGGTTAGAGAGAATTGGCTACAAAGAGCCTTGAAGGAAGTTTTTAGAATCATGAAAATATTCAAATCTTTATTGGGTTGGCAATTATACTAAAATATATATCTATTAAAGTTCATCACACTGTACAGTAATAATATATACATTTAATTTTATGTAAATTGTTTTAAATTAACCTTTAAATTTCTGAATATTTTGGAGCATGAGAGTGGCTCAGTCGGTTAAGTTCAGGTCGTGATCATCTGGTTTATGAGTTTGAGTCCTGTGTGGGGCTGTGTGCTGATAACTCAGAGCCTGTCTCCCTTTCTCTCCGCCCCCCCATCACACCCTGTTTCTCTCTCAAAAATAAATAAACATTATAAAATATAAATAAATGTAGTTCTGAATTTTTGTTTGAATTCTATTACATGATTTCAGAATTTTATTTGTCGGGGACAGAGATATTATGAATGTTTTTATTTGTCTTATAACCATATTAATATTCTTAAGACTGCAGAGCTCAAATTTGTCCTAATGCATTCAGGCTCATTACACCTGCCTTTGGTGTTCACTAAATCCCAGCTGTGTTCCATTAGAAGGATCTGTGCAATAGTTACTGGAATAAAGCAGTGAAGTATCTAAAAATCAGTTAAGAAAATTTCACATTTAGTCTACATTTTGCTATAGTAGGTTTATTTGAACAGTTTAAATTATTGGCCTAATTCTATTTATCTAATAACAAATGACTTCAAAGTACACTGCCAAATTAGTCCTACTACGCTTTCAAATGATTTGTGTTTATATTATTACAATAAAAAATAAAAGAAACAGAGAGAATCAAGGATTTTTCACTCTTAATAAGATTTTTTTAATTCCATCAAGGTAGAACTCATTTGAAATTTCATTTTCAGTCAACATAGAAGAATCTGTTTGGGATGATAAGATAGGAACATACTTTGTTGCTTGGATTCAAAGCAGGAGAGAACAGAAGTCACAAGTTGAAGTGTAATCAAAATCATCTTCCACTTTTTTTTTTTTGACTTGAACACAGTTTAATCGATAGTCTTGAGGCTCCAAATTATCTATCAAACAGAGAAAACCTATCTTAGGTAACTAGATCCTCTAATCAAATATTGGCAGATGAGATTCTCTGGATGATAAAAAAGGACTTAAAATCCACAGTGACATCATTTGATGAGAATCATGGTATACTTATTCAAGTCAAGGTGAAACATACATAGAATATACTTATGTGTCAAGTTATTACTATTCCTAATAATAAAACTTCACCTTATCATTACTGTTTTCATTAATATATATTTAAAGGTTAAGGTCAAGCCTTTTCCTGTGTCTATAACTAAGATATTTAATCTATATTGACAACCTGATCAAGATCCAAAATGTACTATAAGAGTAGAAATATTCAGATTATGGTAGCAATATTGCATCAGAATTTTAATATATGAAAATACTTATTAAAATATTTATAAATCTTATTATATAATTCAGGTTTCTAAATCGCTCCCTGAAACTCTAAGTTACTTTATAAATTAGGTAGGATAAAATTAGATACCTAAATGTATGCTATCTAATAATAGAGATTATAGAGAAGCAAGTGAATTTCATTCATTTTAGAAATATTTAGTGTGCTAATATGCTATTTATAACATTGTGTGGCAATTCTGGATATTTTTAGTGTGTCCTTGTGTTTGTGAATTAATGAAGAGATATGAGAGGGTGAAGTAACCACTATGCATAGGGTTCAGAAAAGGAAAATGATTTTAATAACCAAGGATATAAATCTATGTAGGATTTGAGTATAGTCATTTTCCTATAAAATATTGCCTGTGGACTGCCATGAAAATGCAGAATCACATTGTATTCATTGTTTAACAATGAACAATTCATAAATTATTTAAATGTGTAATACACTGTCAGAAGGGATACAATAAAATATCAGTCTATTAATCACGCTTGATGACAGCATGCCAACAAGCCAGAACCCTTGCAAGATGAAGACTTGGAGTTAGGCCTCATTTTAGATCAGTTTTATAATATGTAAGAGACCCAAATCACATTTTGATCTACCATTTTATTGTTGGAAATGTCAGCCAGTACCAGTATGACTTACTACTACCAAACTCTTAGCACGTCAATAATATTGACATATCTTTCTCCTTTTCCATCATCACTAGTTTTCCAAAAGTGAGAGAAGTTTGAGGAAAGTTTATTCTGGGATTGCAACAGATGGGTTCAAGCCTTCAACGACAGTTCTTTACAAATTAGGTAAGACAAAATTAGTATATTAGTAGTATATCTGAACTATTCAGCAATAAATAAAGATAAAATTGATACAAGCAACAACCTGTATGATTAAGTAAAAAAAAAGCCAAAGATTATATATTGATTATATATTATTATATATTGATTCTATTTAAGATTTATAGAAACTGACAATGTATTCGTGGTTGCCAGATGTAAGAGACAGCTCAGAGAAGAGAATGAAGGGAAGGAGGTAGGTGTGATTAAGAAAAGGCAAAATGAAGCATGGCTGTAGTGACAGATTGTTCTTTATCTTGACTGTGGTGGCAGACACATAAACAAGAAGAAGTGGGAGAATTGTAATAAACGTGGATTGCATCATGTCAATACCTCAGCTATAAAACTGTACTATATTTTTACAAGACATTACCTACTGGGGGAAAATATATTTTTCTTATAACTGCATTTTTAATTTTTTTAAAGTTTATTTATTATTGAGAGAGAGGGACAGAGTGTGAGTGGGGAAGGGTCAGAGAGAGAGGGATACACAGAATCTGAAGCAGGTTCCAGGCTCTGAGCTGTCAGCACAGAGCCCAACGGGGGGTCCGAACCCAAGATCTGTGAGATCATGACCTGAGCCGAAGTCACACACTCATCGACTGAGCTACCCAGGTGCGCCTATACCTGCATTTTAAAATCTATAATTAATCTCAAAATAAATAGTTTCAAAAAGTTCTATTAAAAAAATAGAACATATATCTTGTACATGTCCCAGATGTTGGAGATAGTAAACAGTGATACCAAAGCAGCTATTATACTTGAGTGAAATGAAGAAACAGAGAACTAGAAGCCATAGAGACAATTTAATGTCACTGTGCTTGAGTAGCTTAGAATAATCCTCCTTAGAGAATAAGACTCCTTGATTAGTGTCACCTGAAAACACTACACTTTATGACTCCAGAAATTCAAAGAAAGTGAAAATACTAGAAATGAATCTCAGGACTATTTTGCATAGCTAACAATATTCATCAGTATGCTTAAATGGTAGAAAGAATAGAGGGCTAATCTGTGAAACATCAGTGAGGATGGAAATATGAGAAGGTATTATTTCAGCAGTTGTAGAGTCCAGAAAAAAATACTGCCTTAACTTCACAGTTATGATAATTGCTTAAGAAAGAGAGCTATGTATAGTAACTAGATTGTTTTATAACATTTCTAATTTTTAAAATTCTAATTACCATGAAAGACAAGCCCATATATGGCAATCTGTTACAGTTTGTACAAGATCCCTATATCTCTATATTCTATGAGATGCAACCTTTAAGTAACAAAAACATCTCTTTCTAACAGCATTAATCTTAGCCATGAATTAACTAAGGAAACAAATGAGGGGCGCCTGGGTGGCTCAGTCGTTTGAGTGTCCGACTTTGGCTCAGGTCATGATCTCATGGTTTGTAGGTTCGAGCCCCGCGTCGGGCTCTGTGCTGACAGCTCAGAACCTGGAGACTTCTCTGAGTCTGTGTTTCCCTCTTTCTGTCCCTCCCTTGCTCATGCTCTGTCTCTATCTCTCACAAAAGCAAAATAAACATTAAAAAAAAATTTTTTTAAAGGAAACAAAAATGAGCAGAAACTAGATCCAATCAGAGGAGCATCTTGATAATGTAGTAGTATGTTAGACAAATCATAACCTAAATAAAGATGGAAATGCTCTATGTAGCCCATAGAAAATATATTCTTATAATACATCCTATTTTAAATATGATGTGGTATATTGACTAGAGAAGAACTTGGCAAATCTTATCCAACAACTGACTTAGAGGACTTGTATCTATTCTATACCATCATTCTCATCTCAGGATCTACTGGAAGGTAGATCTCATTTCAGGATATACTGAAAGCTTACAAAACACTGAAAAAAGTAACTAAGTACTTCAACACATAATATGCTACAGATATTCTGGTACAGTCTTTATGTAATTGTCACAGAAAATCTTCACAACTGTCTTACAAAACAAGTACCATTATCATTCTCATTTCACAGATGTCACTATGCTATAGTGAGCTGAAGTTCAAATAATTGGTAAGAGACAAGGGTAGGATTGAGCCCAGGCAAGTGGACTCCATACACAGAGACTGCTATCCTGTGGTCGTCTCAGATTTCTATAATGTATAATGCTAAACTTTCATAAACACAGATGAAGTAGATGTAGATTACTTGCCAGGTAAAACACTGTATGACATCGTTATATTTGGCATAGCAGTGATCATATTGCCAGGGCCACAAGATGTTTAACTCTGAAAATTATTAACAAGTTCAATTTTTTTATAAAAACAAAAGACAACAAAATTTATATTATTAATATAATCCTCAATCATCTGTTATTGAAGTGATGTAATGTGAAGCAGGTTATCAAAAAGGACACATTTGTATATTTTTCCAAATTAAAATTATTTCAGTTAACCTTTCCTGATATATAACCAAAGGCAGCCAAATATGAGATGCATTTAATGTGGCTGATATGATTTAATTTCTACCTAATTAATACATTAGCAATGTATTAAATAAAAATGCTACTTTAATAAATTGAAAGGAGAGTCCAATCAGAGATACAATCAGTTAATAATGCAATTTAATGATTCTAACAATCCTATTTGAAAAAGGCTTCAACTTTCTGCACACATGCTATAATATACTATATAAGTGAATATGAATGAATCTTATATTAGTTATTATATTATGTCTATTATTAGTGCATTCTTCAGGTGGCTTTTGAAGAAACTGTTTCTTTCAATATTTCACATGATGACGTATTTTCCTCTATAAAAACTCTGGGTATTCCTTTACTAAGAATAACTATAGACTATCCAAATTTCTTGATAATACACTTAATCACAAATTTACTTGACAGAAAACATAAGATCAAAACATTAATTAAAAATATATGTAATTTTGTATATGTAATGGCATATGGAAGATGAAACCCCCCATGTCTGGTTTTCTGACGAACTACGGGAGCAGGAGATCTTATCATAAAATATCATAATAGGACTTAGACAAGCCTTAAACACCAGGCTTTTATTAATTTTAATCAAACAGAAATCACTATATGATTATGAAGATTGATTAACAGCTATTGTAGATATGAAATAAGCTCCATCCTCCTGCAATCTTGCAATTCAGTTGGAATAATAAGAATAAAATTGATCCCTTGGTGGTATTGACGGGGGTGGCAACTTCCTACTTTATCACATGTGACAACTAAATCAAATATCTGCAGACTAAAAGATTAAATACATAAAGGCTAAAACTTTTGAACATAATGAACAAAATATTTCATGTTTCATAATATTTGAAATAAATATCATTCCTTAAGCTGAACATAACTAGGTGCTTAGAATTATTTAAGTCAAAAATGTAATACTTTGTCATGATTAACATTTTCAGTCACTGTGTAGTGGTCAATTCATTCTGAGCCATGCTATGAAGAAGACTTAAGCCTGGAGAAAGGGTATGATTGAAGGACAGAGACTGTATCAAGTTCACATTTTAAAATATTTTTTAACATGGAAGAAATATATAGTTTTATCATCCATTTGTCCCTACTTTTGCAAGGCCTAATGTCCTGTAAAGAAGGTGATTTCAACTGTTTTTGAAAAAATCACTGGAAGTAGTCACAGAAATGTCATAGAGATCACATCTTTTCCATTGTTGCCACTGAAATTTAGTTTATATCTGGGTTTATAAAATAGGCTATTTAAAACAACCATAAATCGAAAGCTAGGAAGATCCATCTTTCCATTGGATGCACAAAGATGTGTTGCTTATATTCTTTTTGGTTCACATGTAAAATAGAGAAATTAAGAGGCCAAAAAAATCAGGCTCACAAAGTCCATTGCACTATATGAATTTTTTTTTTTTTACAAATAGTTTATTGTCAAATTAGTTTCTACATAACACTCAGTGCTCATCCCCAAAGTGCCCCCCTCCATGCCCATCCCCCCTCCCCCCACATCCATCAGTCCTCAGTTTTTGTCAGCATTCAAGAGTCTCTCATGGTTTGCCTCTCTCCCTCTCCCCCACCATTTCCGCCCTTCTTCTCCCCCTTGTTCCTCCGTCAAGTTCCTCCTAATCCTCCTATAC